>NC_133370.1:25035434-25072819 GCF_049309525.1 Garra rufa | reverse complement strand
ATAATCGATAGTGACAGCCCACTTAGCTCACACTTAGATATAAGCGCTTTTGTTAAAGCACTTTTATATACATTATTAAATACTGTTTATTAATTTAACCTCTTAATTCATTTTGATCTTTGAACTGAATGACTGTTTTGCATTTATTCAGTTGTATTATGCAGTAATTAGCCTATTTTCATGCTTTTAAGACTCTTACCTAAAATAACTAATACCTATAAATTAAAATTATATACACTTACCCAAGTTACAGTTAAATTAGTGTAATACAAACGCAGTTTTCTATAGGAACGTATCTAAAAGTAGACTTTTTTCATTCAAACTAAAAAGTATGTCAAATACTCAAGTAGAGATTTAAAAAAAAAAAAAAAAAACTGGCTAGATGGATTCCTGTGAGATTTAGAAAAAGGAAACAAACGCATTTACTTAAGTCACATTCCAGGTCATATTAAGCACAAATCACTAGAACAAGTTATTATGCAAAAAACAACAACAACAACAACAACAACAACAACACCTCTGCTCTACTTATAAATCTCTGCAAACCTTTTTCTTTCCTTTGACTCCAGACTAGTTAATGTTAACAAATGGATAACCAATTTTTTTTCCTGGTTCAACATCCTGTTCCACATCGACGTGTCGCATTATAAAATTAATATGTCTTGTGAATGCTATTTTATGTTGGAATCTTTAATCTCTCCAGCCTCTAAAGTGCTAATGCATGCCGGTGCCATTTAGTGGGGTCACATGCTGATAAAAATCACTCAGAATTTCCTCATTCCATTTAAACGTCTGCCTCTTGATTGGCATACTGCTGACGTCATAGCTTGTTGTCTGGCTCTTCTCAGTGGGTATCACAGTAGTAAAAAGACAATTTTGCATTGCTGTAGCCCTGAGGTAATCCCCCCTCTCTCTAGGGTGGGAGTGCAGGAGATACACAATTCAGCCCACACTCTTCATCTCACCCTCGTTCTCCTCTGTCCAATCAGGCAGTGCTAACGGAAAAGAGGCTCACTGTGGCTATGGGCTACTGCCTCTGTTGACATGAATAAGTGAATAGATACGAGGCTCTGATCTCACTTTCAAACAGAATTCCAGATGCATAGTGAAAGAGTTATGATTCCAAAGTGAGAGAGACGTATAAAAACACATTAGTCATGGTACTTTGGAGAATTCAAAGAGAAATCCGGCGTCCGTAAAGAGAGATTTTCTAATCCCAAATAACGGGACCTTTCATAGTACCAGAAGGAAAACCATTTGACATTTGGTGCTGATTAAAAGGCATCTTTTCCAAGATCTGCCCTATTAAAAACTAAATCCTAACCCAGTACTATGGTTATGATGTCACAAAATTTAACAAGGAAAGTGGCTTACATCAGAGGAAGAGAATCTGTAATATAAAAACTATATTTTACATTTTCTGGAAAAAATGTTAGTGGTACTTTAGGAAAAGTCAGCACCACAATGCTACGGTCTTGCAGGAGGTTCCAAGGAATTCATAAATGCTACACTACACAATTCATAGTCTTAATGCCTTTTGTCTAATTTTCATTAAAAATGTGAAAAATCTTGAAAAATATAAAGATAAATGTACCCGAGAAGCAACCCTGTTCAATTTAATAAATTGGACACTGGATGTCCATTTTCCACAAGTTGGTTTGATTCTTTAGGGTCTTCATGAAATGTCCGAAAAAACATACTTTGGTTAAAATTTCTCAATGGTCGTGTAAAACAACACCATTTTTACCTTGTCAGAAACAGCTCTGTAAATTGAAACAGTTCGTTGGACAACATAGACTCAGACAGCCCATAACAAACTGGCTGTGTGTTTTCTTTTCAGCTTTGCTAAGCTGGCAAACATGCCAGAAACCTAACTAAATGCAAAGTTAAAAAAGCGAAAATTTCTTCCAATGTTCCTTTTAAAGGGAACCCTGGGTATTAAGACTTGTATGGCTTAATACAATGTAAATGATGTGTCTTACTAAAATATGTAGTAGAAAACCTATGAAAAGTTTATGTTATTTTAAAGTCCCCATCGTTTGATACATATTTTGGACTATAAGGGGTGTCATTATTAGAGCCCGACCGATTTATCGGCCGATATTAGGCATTTTCCAAACTATCGGTATCGGCATTTATAATGGCCGATAAATGAATATTTCAAAAATAAAATAAAAACGGACGAAACACCCTTGAACCATGTTATGAGTGTTGGCGTTGTATAGATTGTCCACCAGATGGCACTCTACACCGTCCATGTTGGCAACACTCGTGTATAATGCGCCACACATCCTGCAACCCGCTGAGTCGGGCAGAGAGAGCCTGTTATCCGCGAGTGAGATCATCGGTGAAGTGTGTTCATGGTAGGGTTGGGAATCGAAAATCGATTCAGATTCTGGAATTGGATACTTAAGATAAAGAATCGGATACTTTTTATAAAATTAAAATGTCGATTCCTCTTATCAATTCCTGGCTGCAATTTTTCATCTAGTGATCTGCCAGGATCCGCGCGTGCAATCTGCCAGGACCTTGTGTGGTAATGTAAACATCAGTCTACTACAAGATGGATCGCGCAAAGTGCTCAAAAGTGTGGCTACGCTTTGTAAAAACCGAAGACAAAGCTACCGCTGCACGCAAACTTCATCTTAGAGATCTGCAAGGGATGGATGTTTTAGTCCCACGCCTGCCCGCTCCAAAAGGAATATATGTTATTTCGTCCCGCAAAAGCCCACATAAAAGTAACTTACACCCCCGCAGGAAGACAGGTATCTACTTCATCTCTTGGCTGCATGAAACAAACCCTCCCATTAATGTGAAAGCAAAGATGATCAGAGTAATAGTAACAAACTCTATCAGTGGAAGCTAACGTTAACATTAATGAGCTTGGAAACCACAACAAACTTATTCTGCCTAAATAAAGTAATGATTACTGTATTTATAACTAGCATATCTCTAGTTACAGTCCCTGGATTGTAAAATGTAAGTTACTTGAAAGGAGTGAACATTTAGACATAGAGAAAAAGTATCAAACGTAGCTTGTGCATAAAAGTTAGCTTTTCTTTTACACGTGTGTGAAATCCAATGACGCCAAGTGTGCGTTGCAGACTGTCGTTCAGCCGGTGCATTAAAGAGTCACATAATGGATTTAGATCGCTAAATAGTAGGTTTTAGAAGGCAGGCAGCAACTGATGATTGAAAATGATTTGATGTAGCTTGGTGGAAAGAATTTAAAAAGTGCAGGTAAAGGGATAAGCAAGCTGACATTGTAATTATAAGGTAGCTTATTTTTATACATTTTATTTATCAGAACTTTAATATATTTTGATGTTCCTCTGTTCTGTTGTGACAATAAAAGAAACAAGTTTCTTTTTCAAATGCATTATCATATTATGTTAGTTAAAACTCATAAATAACTACAAATAACTAATGTTAGGGAAATCTGTTAATGTTTTGTTGCGCGTTTCTGAAATAAAAATAAATAAATAAAAAAATATCGGCGATATATCGGAATATCAGATTTTAAAACCAACAAATTTGTATCGGAATCGGCCTTCAAAATCCTTTATCGGTCGGGCTCTAGTCATTATTTTTATTATGTAGAAAAGTTGCACTCTGTGAGCTACTGTCACAGAGCTATGCTATTTCTACCGCAACACAACTTGGAAAATAAAATACTGATACGATGATCACAGCTACTGAAAGAGCTTACAGGTGGCGATGAAAATAAGTGTAGGCTTAAACCAGATGCTGTACCATCGAATTTCCCCACAAAAAGTCTAAACGCACCTAGACATCGAGTGAACTCCTTCAGTGGCTGCGGCGTCATGACAGGTGTCAACATGTTTACAACATTTGTAAGCTCTTACAGTAGCTGTGTTCTACTAAAAGCCTCAAAGACATCAGGGCTAAAGTGGAGAGAACAAAAATGCAGGTCTTTAGAAAGTTTTATTCATCCACAGGCACTGCTTTCCTAGCAATAAGAAGAGGAGAAAAGAATGGGAAGATTTACATCACTTCTCGTTTCCCTTTGACTGAAAATTACAACCAAAAGCCGCATTATGTTACCCTGGAAATCCAGAGGTTTCCACAATTTGAATTGTCTCTGCAAGACACTCTGGCATCGAGCAATGATGCACGTTACTGCATTACGTAAGCAGTTCTGGGAACCAATCAAATCGGTGTATCTGATGTAGGCGGGCCAGAGGCGAGCTAAGCTGATGACGACAGCGCTGCGACATCCGGAATCATTTAGTAAACATTGAAAGATGACTACAGATGAACACCAGTTGTTTGAAACGGCTTTGGTCGCTACAACGAACGAGTTAGACTTGGCTTTTCATATAAAAGAGGAACAGAAAACCGCACTCGAATCGTTCCTTTGCAAGAAGGACGTTTTTCACACCGTGTATTGTTGTGATTGGTCGTGACGTTATCCAATTGCGTGCAGTGAGAGTTCCAAATGCATGCTTGGTGCCGCCCCTCGAGTTAGGTCCTTTTCATTGCTCCATGCCAGACCCTTAATCTTAATAGATTAGGGTCTAGATTTTTTCCAGGCTAGCATTATGTGGCATCATATCTGTATTTTATTTTCCAAGTTGTGCATTCAGAGTTCTGTTGCTGTAAAACTATTATGCTATTTTTACCGCAACAAGAGAAGCGATATAGGTCTGCTTTCCTAGCGATAAGATGAGAAGAAAATAATGGGAAGATACCTGTGGATGAATAAAACATCCTGAAGACCCGCGTCTTTGTTCTCTCCACTTTAGCCCTGATGCCTTTGAGGCTTTTAATACACAACAGCTACTGAAAGAGCTTACAAATTATGTAAACATGTTGATTCTTGTCATGACGCCGCAGCCACTGAAGGATTTTCTCAGTGCAGATTTTGCTCGATATCCGGGTGCGTTTAGACACTTTTTGGGGAAAATCGATGGTACAGTTTAAGCCTACACTACCATCGCCACCTGTTAGCTCTTTCAGTAGCTGTGGTCATTGTATCAGTATTTTATTTTTACGAGTTGTGTTGCTATAGAAATAGTGTAGCTTAGTGCCAGTACATCACCGAGCGCAACCGTTCTACATAATGAAAATAATAGAGCCCCCCATAGTCCAAAATATGTATATAATGATGTGGATTTTTTTAAATAAATGTAAATCATTCATGGGTTTTCTACTACATATTTCAGTAAGAGACATAATTTACGTTATATTATGCTATACAAAACTTAATACTTTCCTTTAAGACTTTAGAAAAAGTATCTTCAGAGCATATGTGACCCTGGAGTACAAAACTAGTCATAATGGTAATTATTTTTTTAAATTGAGATGTATATATAAAAATCAGGAACCTGAGGGTGCAAAAAAAAAAAAATTTAAATATTGAGAAAATCACCTTTGAAGTTGTCCAAATGAAGTCCTTAGCAATTCATACTACTAATTAAAAATTTTGATTTTATATATTTATGGTAAGAAATTTACCAAAAATTTTCATGGAACATGATCTTAATGATTTTTGGCATAAAAGAAACATCGATAATTTTGACCCATACAATGTATTTTTGGCTATTGCTACAAAAATACCCGTGCTACTTAAGACTTAAGGTTTTGTGGTCCAGAGTCACATATGTGACCCTGGACCACAAAACCAGTCATAAGGTTAAATTTGACAAAACTGAGATATATACATCATATGAAAGCTCAATAAATAAGCTTTCTATTGATGTATAGTTTGTTAGGATAGGACAATATTTGGCCGAGATACATCTATTTGAAAATCTGGAATCTAAGGGTGCAAAAAAATCTAAATACTGAGAAAATCACCTTTAAAGTTGTCCAAATTAAGTTCTTAATGCATATTACTAATCAAAAATTACATTTTGATAGATTTACAGTAGGAATTTTACAAAAAATCTTAATGTAACATGATCTTTACTTAATTTCCTAATGATTTTTGACATAAAAGAAAAATCAATAATTTTGACCCATACAATGTATTTTTGGCTATTGCTACAAATATACCCCAGCAACTTAAGACTGGTTTTGTGGTCCAGGGTCACATATATCTTTAATACAAGATTAATTTATTAGATCTTAAGTCAGATAAAGGGAACCCCGGGTATTAAGACTTAGGGCTGGGCGATATGGCTGAAAACTATATCACGATATCAGTGTTTCATATCGGTCGATATCGATAATTATTGATTTTTTTTATGACCCATTTAAAATAAGGACCAGGAGAAAAATATATTACATTCAAACATTTTTATTTTAAACTTAACCTTCCTATGATAATAATCCCCTCATTTATTAAGATATAAATCTCAACAACCCTGGAAAACTTAAATAATTAAAATGTAAACATAAGTCTAAAGTCACAATATACACTTAATTATCTCTTAATGATCAATTCAAACCCCATTCATTGTCGATGAAGTGAATGGTCAAGCTAATGTATGGCTCAGAAGTACGGCTTGACCTCAGGTCAGAGGTTGTTGCAAAGTACTTGGCTGATAATATTTATTGTTGCACAGATTGCTGGTTGCCAGTAGCCAACGTTACTTCTTTCCCGGTACTTTAGCCTACTTTGTGTAATAACGAAAACATTTATTTCAGTGAAAAAATAAGTCCAAACCTTTCAACATTTTGAACAATAGGGCCCTACAATCTTTTGCTTTTTTCAGAAATTCTTGTTTTTATTTTTCTGATAATCAAATGAAAGCAAAATCACTGATTTATTTTTTAAAATAAAAATAAAAGGATCTTTACTGTTAAAATTAATACATAGAAGAAAAACTATATTCAGTTAAAAAAAGGTTTAATAATAATAGTATTTTTTCAACAATTAAGTGGTGACTCTTTTTTATATATTTTTTTTTATCATATATATTGTTTTATGTAAATTATTTAAATGTTAACATATAAACACCTACATTATACTGTACAAAGTAATACAAGACTAATATTGTTCTGTTACATGTTAAACCGTACTTTTATTTTGACAGGTTGCTGTGAAGTTTCAGTGTGTAATACAGTATGAATGATGCTATTTTCACTAATGAAACGGTAAAATTGACAAAAAGTGACACTCACAGCAGCTTTGGAGATGTATTGGAGTTTGTCTGTTCATGTGAGATGCAAAGGCCAAACATTAGCGGGAGCGTCACGTGTGCAGTATGCGTGTAGTGAAAATAAAATGCGTCTCCTCCATTCATACATATAGAGGCAAACGGAACATGCAGGATTCATATTGAAACGGTCTTTTTGCATTTAAGTTTTCACAGACACTAGTCCATATCGCGATCTGAATTAATTAACAGATCAACTTTTGATTTATTGGTCCAAAAATCGACGAATTCCGCGGCATTCCGCCCTATAGTAAAGTCCGTTTTTATGAATGGAGTCCGCGATCCCGTCTGTGAGGAGACATTGTAAACGCTCGATCATGTAGAGACAGAAATCACATGCCGTCGTGTAAATAAGATAAATAACATAAGGCTATTTAGTTTGTTTAATACAACAACAAGGGCCCGTTCTGTAGGAAAGATAACCTTCTATTGTGATCTGGCGCTATATTGAAAATAAAATTAACTGGACGTTAAAGGGGGGCTGGGCGGGCCGACGTAGAATACAAAATATCGAACGTTTTATCGAACATATTTTTTATTGATATCGATCTCTTGTCTATCGCGATATATATCGTTATCGTTTTATCGCCCAGCCCTATTAAGACTTGTATGGCTTAATATAACGTAAATTATGTCTCTTATTGAAATATGAAGTTGAAAACCCATTAAAGATTTATGTTATTTTAAAAAATCCACATCTTTTCATACATATTTTGGACTATGGAAGGGCGCCATTATTCCGATGAGGTGAAATGATTGCACTTGGTGAGCTATTTGTCTGTTGCTATTTTTATTTTTAAGCAACTCTGAAAATACAATATTAATACGAAGACCACAGCTACTGAAAGAGGGTAAAGGTGGTGATGGATATAAGCATAGGTTTAATCCAAATGCTGTACCATCGATTTTTCCCCACAAGGAGTCTAAACACCCCCAGATAACGAGTGAAATCCATGCTGAGAAACTCCTTTAGTGGCTGCACCATCATGACAAGCGTCTGCATGTTTAGATGACATCTAGCGTTTCTTGTCTCTGCCATTTGTCTTTAGAAAGTTTTATTCGTCATTTTCCCGTTCTTTTCTCCTCTTCTTATCGCTAGGAAAGCAGTGAAGACTTACATCGCTTCTCTTGTTGCCCTTCAACTAAAAATTACAACCAAAAGCTGCACAATGTGGTATCGTATCAGTAATTTATATTCCGGGTTGCTTATTCGAAGTAGTGTTGTGGTAAAAAATGTAGTGCCAGTAGCTAATGGAGTGCAACCATTTCAGCTCATCTAAATAATTGTGCTCCCTACAGTCCAAAATATGAATGAAACGATGTAGATTTTTAAAATAAAGTAAATCTTTCATGGGTTTTCTACTACGTACTTCAGTGAGAAACATCATTCACGTTGTATTAAGCCATACAAGTCTTAATACCCCAGGTTCCCTTTAAGTAAGTTCACAAAAAAAAAAAAAAAAAATCCTTTTACCATTATCCCATCATCTGGTTTTCCAAATGGTAAAAGGACCAAGTATAAAAGAATATGCAGCTAATAAAATTCCTTTTGCAAAAAGAAAATTAGACAAGCGAAAGGCGATTAACAATCAGGATTATGTTCAGTTTAACACACTGTGTCCATTAAAAGAGTGACCCACTTTGCAGGCGGCAGTGGAGAGGAGAACACAGGTAAAGCACCAGAGCTAAAGGTTGTCCTCCACTGAGGCTGAGCACTCTATTTGTGCAAAGTGTAGCGTGGGGAAAGAAAAGAGTGCTCTCCTGAGCGCTCTAAAAGCTGCCTGCTGCCTTGCTCTCACTTGCTCCCTCTCGCTCACTCGCTCGCTGTCTCCCTCCCTTTTTGTCTGGTCTGACGCAGGAGGTATGAGGGGCTCCGTGTCTAGCGTCAGCAGCACACACACTGCAGACAGAGCCGGCGCAGTCAGACAGCCCACACCTTCAGCTGCTACATCCTCACAAATACCTCTCAACACTGACATCATACTCTATTCCTCAGTTTTCAGTGTATCCCTCTTTTTGTTAAAGTCACCGGTTTTACTGTGAATGATTCATTGGTGCATGTTATTCCAAAAAGACTTACAGAGACAATTACAGAGGCTGTGCGGGCTTCTGGTTTATGTATAACCAAATAGCTAAGCTAAATATAAAATTAGGGCTGGGCCATATATAGAATATATTGGCAATATATAATTAACACTGTGACAATGATTTAATGTACTTATTTTACCATTTTTCTAAAAACGGTCATTAGTTTGTGACCCCTTCTATTCTCTAAACACCAGTAGCAGGGGGGTTTGCAAATACTCTATTCTTAATTCAACAAATTAATTTGCATCATCATTAAAGTATGATGGCGTTTTAGTGGTTAAAATGTTAATGTTAAAAATAAAAAAACTACATAAGATTACGAGAGTAAGTTGTAATACTTTGATAATACAGTAGAAATATTAAGAGAATAGAGTCGAAATTATGAGAATAAAGTCTAAATATTTAGAGAATACAGTCAAGATTATGATAAAGTCAAATAATTAAGAAAATAAGGTCAAAATATTTTGAGAATAAAGTCGAAATTACAAGAATAAAGTCGAAGGGTTTCGAGAATAAAGTCGAAATTCCAAAGAAATATTTTGAGAATAAAGTCGAAATATTTTGAGAAAAGTCGAAATATTTTAAGAATAAGGTCTAAATTCCAAGAATAAAGTAGAAATATTGAGAGAATAATGTTGAAATTACGAGAATAAAGTCAAAATATTTTGAAAAAGAAATTGAAATTACGAGAATAAAGTAGAAATTACGAGAAAAATCTAAATTACGAGAATAAAGTCGAAATTACGTGAATAGTCAAAATATTCTGAGAATAAAGTTAAAATATTCTGAGAATCAAGTCAAAATTACGAGAATAAAGTGGAAATTACGAGAACCAAATCGAAATTACGAGAATAAAGTCGAAATTATGAGAATAAAGTAAAAAATATTAAGAGAATAAAGTGGAAATTACGGGAATAAAGTCAGAATATTAAGAGAATCAAGTCAAAATATTTCGAGAATAAAGTTGAAATTATGGGAATAAAGTAGAAATATTAAAATAATAAAGTTGAAATTACGAGAATAAAGTCAAAATATTAAAAGAATAAAAGTTGAAATTCTGAAAATAAAGTCAATAATATCTTGAGAATGAAGTTGAAATTACGAGAATAAAGTCGAAATTACGAGAATAGTCAAAATATTTTAAAAATAGTCTAAATATTTTGAGAATAAAGTCAAAATATTTTGACTTTATTCTCAAATAATGTCTTTATTCTCAAAACATTTTGACTTTATTCTCGTAATTTCGACTTTATTCTCGAAACATTTCATCTTTACTCTCGAAATATTTTGACTTTATTCTCAAAACATTGTGTCTTTATTCTTCTAATTTCGACTTTATTCTTGAAACATTTTGCCTTTATTCTCGAAATATTTTGACTTTATTGTCAAAAGATTTAGTCTTTTTTTTTTCTCTAACATTTTGTCTTTATTCTCGTAATTTCGACTATTTTTGAAGCATTTCATCTTTATTCTCAAAATATTTTGACTTTATTCTCTGAATATTTAGACCTTTTCTTGTAATTTTGCTATTTTTTTTTTTTTACTAACGTGGCACTAAAACGCGGTCATATTAAAGTCATACACAATGCATGCATCTAGAATAGCCAGCTTTATGAAGAATAATTAATTTCTAGTTCCATAGGTTGGCTAACATTGTAATTTTCCACTGTTTAAAACAATGGCCCTGATGCTGCAGCACTGACGTTGCTTTGGATAAATGCAATGAATTGCCTAAAATGAAGATGTGGCTTTGTGCTGACTCACCATGGTCAAGTTTGATGCCCTCATCGAACCTGGAAAACAGACGGTAGCGCTGTGCCCAGTACTTGGCCAGCTCAGGTTCTGCTGCAATCTCAGGTGGCATCTGCACATCCTTTCTTCTCTTCCTGTTCCTTCTCTTATTCTTTTTAAGTGGCTGCACGCTCTCTGCTGGGAAAGGCAACAGCATGATTATGTCAAATTGCTTTGAACAGCAAATGAGAAGCCTAACTGTGTTAATGGTTGGCTTGTATGTTACAGGAGCACAGGGCGTGATTATCTCATTTGTATCATGTAAAAGCAGGGCACTTAATGCTGACCTCCCTCAGCGTCCTCAGGAGCGTCAGGGAGTAAGAAGTCAGGGATGTCCAAGGGCTGCAGCTCTCCTCTGGGATCTGAATCGCTGTCCTGTTTTTCTTCTGGCTCTGGTTGAATGTTCCATCCTCTGCTGAGCTGAGTCTTCTCATACTCTGTTTCATCAGTTTTTTCCTCATCTTCCTTTCCTGTAGGTAGACTTCCATCTTCTGCTCTCTCACATGGCTCAGTCAGGGCTTTAGACATGGAGGCCTCTTCAGAGTCAGCATTAGTCTGAACCTGCTGAAGGAAACTCTGGACCTGTGAGGGTATGAGGGAATATAGAGCTTTTATAGGAAAGACCAAACTAAAAAATGCTGTTTTCTATTTAATTAGTTTTAAAATGTAATTTATTGATGTGGTGGCAAATCTGAATTTTCAGCAGCCATTACTCCAGTCTTCAATGTCACATGATCATTCAGAAATCATTAAAAAAAACATTTTCAATGCTGAAAACAATTAAGCTGCTTAATATTATTGTGAAAACCATGATTTTTCCAGTATTCTTTAATGAATAGAAAGTTCAAAAGAACAGCCTTTATTTGAAATAAAAATAATTTTGATAATTATATAATTAAATGCATCCTTGCTGAAAAAACAAACAAATTCTTAAAAAAAAAATAATAATAATAATAATAATAAAATGAAAAAAAATAAAATAAAAATTAAATTTTATAAATTGTAATGTAATAGAATGAAATGAAATAAAATAAAATAAAATAACAAAAGGAAATAAACTGAAATGAAATAAATGAAATGAAATGTTATAAAATGAAATTGAATGAAATAATAAAATGAAAAAATAAAATAATGAAATGAAATGAAATTAAATTAAAAAATAAAAATTAAATATAATAAAATGAAATGAAATAAAATTAAATAATAAATGAAATAAAATTAAACAAAACAAAATGTAATAAAATGAAATGAATTAAAAATAATAAAAGAAAAACTGAAATAAAAAATATAATAAAATGAAATGAAAAAAACTGAAAAACTGATAAAATAAAATAAACTGAAATGAAACGTTATAAAATAAAATGAAATAAATAAAATAAATTAAATTAAATAGATAATTTTTTTTAAATAAAAATTTAAAAATGAAATGGAAAAAAACTACATAAAATGAAAAATAAAATAAAAAATGAAATGAATTAAAAAGAATAAAAGAAAAACTGAAATAAAAGATATAATAAAATGAAATGAGAAAAACTGAATCAAATGATAAAATAAAATAAACTGAAATGAAACGTAATAAAATGAAATGAAATAAAAATAAAATAAATTAAATTAAATAGATAATTTTTTTTAAATAAAATTTGTAAAATTAAATGAAAAAAAAAAACTACATAAAATGAAAAAAAAAAAAAAACCTGAAAAAAAAAAGATCAGCCTTTATGTAAAATAGAAATCTTTTGTAACCACGTTTAAAATTTTACTGTCATTTTGTTTGATCAATTTAATGTGTCCTTGCTGAATGAAAGCATTAATTTCTTTATTTAAAAAAAAATCATCATCATATTTGGGGTCTTTGGAATGTATTCATTTATTTTACAGCTTTTTTAGGGCTTTTTTTCAGAAATGTAGTGTAACAAAAAAGTATAAAATTTGCAGACATAAGCTCCTTACATTAAAATAAAAACTACATTTAATCTGATGGGTCCCTGGCATTAGGAAAAAATTCAGCCTTAGCAGGCATCAATAAAAACAGCAGAACTGCAGGCCTCAGTGTGATAAAGGAAGCCCTGACAAAGTCTTGTTAAGCATCCAGCATGAAAAGATACTAGTGATAATGTCTGATGCAGTAAAGTTTTCATCCTCTACCAGATCAATTTGTGCTACAGAGGAATCAATTGTAGAGCACTGCAGTAAATTCACTGGCTAAAATCCAGCCTTACATGAAACCAGCATTAAACTCAGAAATCCACCTTGAAAAAGTCCATCGATAAGAAGACTAGATGCTCTGGGTTGAATACAATTCATCTCTATTCTTTCCTAAATATTCAACATGCCAGTGATGAAGACCAAGCGTTTGAAGCTGTCCTGTGTGTGTTAGTGTCAGGGGTGAGACTGCAGGTTAGGGCGGCTGTGTCTGTCTGACGGGAGCTGACAGCGCGCGGTAAGCAGGTGCTGCGTGACAGCGCTGTGATGGGGTGGGGAGGTAGATGAAGCAGCTCTGTGCAGACTGCAGAAAGTGTCTGCCTCACCGCTCCTGCTGGCTCTATGCCCACTCTCTACCCCATTCTCCTCTCGAACACACACACACAAACTCAGAACAATTTACACTGTGCTTCACTGACCCATAGTAAAGCACGAGAATGACACATCTTACATGAAAGCCCACAAAATCCATGTGTCAATAAAACCTCAGGGAACAACGCAAACATACGCATTTCATCGCTCAGTTAAACTACCGCTGTTGAAGACCATACAGCTGATTGCCTAGTAGTACAGAGGAGCTTAAGGATGAGGGACTATAAACTGCACAATAGAAAATAATGGGAACCTCGTCCCTCAACAGTCTCTTAAAACCATATCTGACAGGGATGGTTTAAATTACTGGTACTTCAAAATAAAATGAAATAAAATAAAATAAAATAAATTGAAATAAAAACAAACTTAAATAAAATAAAATGAAACTAAATACAATGAAATAAAATGAAATATAATGAAATGTAATAAAATAATGAAATGAAATAAAATGAAATGAAACGATGAAATTAAACAAAATGAAATAAAGTAGAATAATAAAATGAAATGACAAAATAAAATGAAATACAATTAAATTAAACAATGAAATAAAATAACAAAAAAATAACATGAAATAAACAGAAATTAAATACAATAAAATTCAAATCAAATTAAATTAAACAAAATAAAATAAAATTTAATTATATAAAAATATATATAATATAACGAAATAAAATAAAATGAAACAATGAAATGTAAAGAAAAACTTTAACAAAATGAACAATTAAATTAAACAAAATGAAATAAAACAAAATAGAATAATAAAATGAAATGAAATAAAATGAAATACAATTAAATTAAACAATGAAATAAACAGAAATTAAATACAATAAAATTAAATCATATCAAATCAAATTAAACAAAATGAAATAAAATGTATTTAAATGAACAAATGAAATAAAATAAAATGGAACAATGAAATGTAATAAAATAAAATTTAATTTAACGAAGTAAAAAAAATTAAAATTAAAAAGAACAATAAAATGAAATGATAAATAAAATTAAATTAAACAATGAAATAAAATAAAACAAAATGAAATGAAATGAAAAAAGAAATTAAATACAATCAAATTTAAATGAAACAAAAATAAATTAAATTAAAATGTAAAAATGAAATAATGAAATGAAACACTGAAATAAAATAAGATTAATAAAAAAAGAATAAATAAATAAAATCAAATTAAAAACAAAACTAAATTAAATTAAATGATAAAATTAAATTAAATTTAAGTAAAGTAAATAACATGAAATAAAATAAAATACATACTATAACCATACCACTCACTGGTAATTTCAAAAAAAAAAGAAAAAATCATCTGAATTGGTTTCAACATTGATATTAATGTTAAAAAATAATTTATTGAGCAGGAAAACAGTACATTAAAATGATTTCGGTAAGATCATGAGATACTGAAATCTTATGTAATGGCTAATGAAAATTCAGCTTTACCATCAAATGAATAAATTGCATTTAAAAATATATTAAAATATAAAAGAGGTACTTCAAACTGTAATAACATTTCACAAAATTACTGTTTTGACTGCATTTGTAACAAAAGAGAGACTCCTTTCAAAAACATTTTAAAATCATACTAAGTTTTGATTGGCAGTGTATTTGAACAAAGTAATGTGCCTGTGTATGTAAATCGCCCTTTTCTGGCAGGTATTAATGTAAACAGTCACTTGGTTTTATGTTAGAGTAAACAAGAGGCACAAAAAAACGAAATATTTTTTGTTACCATTATCAGCTCTGAGCAATAGGCCTTGCAATTATTGCACGTAATTAATTCCTTTGCTTGTAATCAGTGAGAAACATTTAAAGCTAAATGCCACTGTTTTAATTTATTTTGTTTTTATAAATATATTTATCTTCTAAAATTAGTGTGTTCATTAGATTACTGCACTGCAAAAGCTATTAAGTCTAATCTACTCGCTGCAGCCCTAACACTGAAAATTGTCTTTGTCTGACCTGATGCAACTGGCTAATTCAGACAAAACAAAAGACACATAAAACTTCTGGGAGTAATTTTTTTAGGTAAAGTTTTTCATCAAAAATGAAATGCACACAAAGCAAAAAACAGCTTACTTTCTGAAGGACATTGCTGATCTTTGGCTTTGTGTTTTGTGGTCCATCATCAGTAAAGAAGATGTGCTTGTTGATTTTGCAGGCTGCTTTTTTTCTTTCCTCTGGAGGCTTTTTGTTATCCTCACTCCTGCCCGAGTATGAAGCTTGGCCTTGTTTCAGCTTTACAACGCTGTCAAACCTGCCAAGACAAAAAACATTTGGATGTTAACTGAGGCCCTGATTGTTTTCAACACAGTAAAGAGGTGTCTAGCCTCTGTCTGGGATCTTACTTGGGCTGTGGACCACGTCTCAGACCGAGAGCATCCCACACCTCCTCATCCGGCACCTCTGCAAGCTCCTCAACATCCAGCTCATGACTGTAATAAGAGTAGCCATTTAAACAGCACTGTATTACATCATCTTACATAGTCTTTCTATCCTATATAGCCCAAAAATGATTTTGATACATTCAAAATACATTTGAGCAGCAAATAAGCCAGGGATCAACACATTTAAAGGGATAGTTCACCCAAAAATGAAAATTACCCCATAAGCTATCCTAGGTGTATATGACTTTCTTCTTTCAGATGAATACAACTGGAGATACATTAAAAAAGGTCTTGCCTCTTCCAAGCTTTATAATGGCAGTGAATGGGTGTTGAAATTTTAAAGCAAAATAAAGTGCATCCATCCATCATAAAAAGTACTCCACATGGCTACACAGGGTTGATAAAGGCCTTTTTGAAGTGAACTGATGCATTTGTGTAAGAAAAATTTCCAAATTAAAACTTTATATACCGTAATCCATAGCTTCCGCTGTCATACATGTTTACACACACATATACATATATATATATATATATATATATATATATATTTGCTCATCAAAAACACAGAAAAAAAAAATATTGTGAAATATTGTTACAATGTAAAATAATGTAAAAATTCAATTTATTTCTGTGATCAAAGCTGATTTTTTTTAGCGTCATTGCTCCGGTATTCAGTGTCACATGATCCTTCAGAAATCATTCTCATATGCTGATTTATCAGTTCTAATCAACTAAGAGTTGTATAACAATTATTCAATTATTATTAAAAATGTTTCCATTACAGCAAATGGATTTGTAATGACATACAGTCAAACCAAAAATGATTCAGACACCAGATATTATTTTTTTTTTTTTTTTACTAGTGAGTGCAGGACACTATAGTTAATTTATGTAAGTGAGGATAGCAAAATAAACTGTGCCATATTATACCAAAAATTCTTCATACAGTGGACTACCAGTAAAACTGATAAATATTGCGACTTTTGCGACCAAAGGTTATTCAGACACTTTGACCTTACCATGTTTTGCTTTAATTTTTTCTTTAATGCAACCTTTTACACCACAGACTGAATAAAATTAAGCATTGCTTGGTAATTGTTAAATATATTATTGATAGTTGTGTAAATGTTGTCATACTAACAGCTGTCTAAATGTTTGGTTGATTGTAATCCGTTTCTATCAAAGTTCTATCATTATCAAGATAAACTTGTTCTGACACAGTTTAACTCTGAGTTCTTGTCATATTTTGTTACCATTTTCTAAACTATAGTGAATAAACTGTGACAATGTGAGAAATGTTGAAGGTGTCTGAATAAATTTTGGTTTGACTGTAAATAATGACAGGATATTTGTTTTCAGGGGAACTTTCTATGTCATCCAAGATGTTCATGCCTTTCTTTCTTCAGTCGTAAGAAAATATTTTTTTTGAGGAAAACATTTCAGGATTTCTCTCCATATAATGGACTTCTATGGTGCTCCCAAGTTGAATTTCCAAAATGCAGTTTAAATGCAGCTTCAAATGGCTCTAAACCATCACAGCCAAGGAAAAAGGGTCTTATCGATTCTGCAAAATGATCGGTTATTTTCAAAAAAAAAAAAAATTACAATTTATATACTTTTTAACCTCAAATGCTCGTCTTGTCTAGCTCTGTGAGTACTCTGTAGAGATGAAAAAGTATATAAATTGTAAATGTTTTTAGAAAATAACCAATTGTTTCGCTAGATAAGACCCTTCTTCCTCAGCTGGAAAGTTCTGAAAGTCAACTACTCCTTTAAGTACATAAGGCTAATACAATACAGTATACTTAAAGGAGTAGTTCGCTTTCAGAACAAAAATTTACAGATAATGTACTCACCCCCTTGTCATCCAAGATGTTCATGTCTTTCTTTTTTCAGTCGTAAGGAAATGATGTTTTTTGAGGAAAACATTTCAGGATTTCTCTCCATATGATGGACTTCTATGGTGCCCCCGAGTTGAACTTCCAAAATGCAGTTTAAATGCAGCTTCAAAGGACTCTTAACCATCACAGCCGAGGAAAGAAGGGTCTTATCTAGCAAAACGATCCGTTATTTTCTAAAAAAAAAATACAATTTATACACTTTTTAACCTCAAATGCTCATCTTGTCTAGCTCTGTGTGTACTCTGTTTAGAGATTAAAAAGTATATAAATTGTAAATGTTTTTAGAAAGTAACAGATCGTTTCGCTGGATAAGACTCTTATTCCTCAGCTGGGATCATTTAGAGCCTTTTGAAGCTGCATTTAAACTGCATTTAGGAAGTTCAAACTCGGGGGCACCATAGAAGTCCATTATATGGAGAGAAATCCTGAAATGTTTTCCTCAAAAAACATAATTTCTTTACGACTGAAGAAAGAAAGACATAAACATCTTGGATGACAAGGGGGTGAGTACATTATCTGTACATTTTTGTTCTGAAAGTGAACTACTCCTTTAAGTACATAAGTCTAATACAATACAGTACACTTAATAACAGATCAGCAACTTACGCTCTCTTCACTTTGGCTCGTCTGTTTTCTGGAGGTTCATCATCATCACTCTGATCCTCATTGTTAGATCTGCTCCTTACGGGCTGTCCACTCCAATTACTCAATGGTGCAGAGGTCTGTTTTGTGTTGCCATCTGAAATCACATACTTTCAGTTTACTATTAATAATACCTATGTTACCATCATAAAATAACATGTCTTATACTGTCTGATGTATACAGCCGCTCCAGCGGTACAAATAAAGGTGCTGTTCAGATGGCATCAGTCATGGCCTGACAATCAGAATGACAAGAGCCATTTTTAGAGCGACTGCGAGTGGATTGTGATCAATTCGAGCAGCGAGGAGCCTGTGCTCTCTTTCACATGTACCGGCATTAAAAAATGCATAGGCCAAAGTCACATGCTCCTTTCATTCAACAGCTGACATCTTTTGATTTGACGCATTAAACATTCAGGCAGAGCCAAGCTTAGGCTGCAAAAAAAGACCTCTGGGGAAAATGATCTGCTTTTGTAAAAGGGGCGTTGTCATATAGCAAACTGAATTCTGGCTTTATGTCACTGTGATGCTGACAGTGTGATGATGACATCATGATCACAGTGGCTCTGTCGGAGTATTTCGAGCAGGCTGACTCCCCAAAAAATAAAAGTTGTTGAAGGTTAAAAAGTTACCAAAAAAAGTCATTAAAATTGACTTTCTATTTGGTTCCTCAATACACACTTTGCATGAGTCATGAGCATGCTAAATCTAAACTTTATTTTTTAGGTTTAAATGATATTTTTACCCTTGCAACTAGTCCTGCCCTCGTTCTATCTGAAATCAATTACACAAGTTAAATAAGTCGCAAAATTGTGGGACTTAGCTGCTCCACTTCTTTACTTTGTGACCCTTTACAGGGCTGATAAAAAAAAAGTGTTATCCAAATTGGATTTATATATTTGTTACAGCAAAAAACTAAATGCAGGTTTGCCATTTCTTCCTGTCATGAACACAATCGATACTCAAAAAAATGTTCTTTAATATAGTCATTTATCCAAACAAGACTTCAAACAAGAATTGCATCACAAAGATACATCTGACCCCGAAATTAAAATTCTGTTATCATTTATTCATGCTCATGTTATTCCAAAATTATATGACTTTCTTTCTTCTGTAAAACATAACTGTGGCATTTATCAAAATGTCCTATTTTATTTATTTATTTATTTTTTGTCCATTAAATGGAAAACAATGGTGACCAAACCACTGTTTAATATATTTTAATATATTCCCCAGAAGAAATAAAATCATACAGGTTTGGAACAGCAAGTAAATGAGCACAGAATTTTATTTTATTTTATTGTATTGTATTTTAACCATATCAAAACTAGGGGGTAATAATAATCATTTGTTTATTTTATGTTTTTTTTTTTTTATAAATTTTGTAAAATGTCTTAAGTGAATGAGGAAGATTATTTTTATTTTTTTAAGATTTTTTTTTTTTTAACCGTATCAAAGCTAGGGGGTGGTTAATACTAATTTAACTATTTTATGTTTATTTATTCTTTTTTTTTATTAATTTAGAAGCATTTACAAGTAAATGAAAACTGAATTTTATTTTATTGTATTTTAACCGTATCAAAGCTAGGAGGTGGTTAATAATCATTGAATTATTTTATGTTTTTTTTTGTTAATTAATTTAGAAAAATGTCTAAGTAAATGAGGACAGAATGTTCTTTTACTTCACTGTAAAGCTAGTGGGTGGTTAATAATCATTTAATTATTTGATTTATTTATACATTCTTTATTAATTCAGAAAAATGTCTAAGTAAATGAGGACAGAATGTTCTTTTACTTCACTGTAAAGCTAGTGGGTGGTTAATCATTTATTTTATTTTATTTATTTATTTATTAATTTAGAAACATGTCTGTAAGTAAATGAGGACTGATTTTTCTTTTATTTTACCGTATTTGGCAACACTTTACAATAAGGTTCATTAGTTAACATTAGTTAACCACATTAGTTAACATTAACTAATAATGAACTGCACTTATACAGCATTTATTAATCTGTGTTAATGTTAAGTTCAACATTTACTAATACATTATTAAAATTTTGTTTACATTAGTTAATGGAGTGTGAACTAACATGAACAAACAATGAACAACTGTATTTCTGTTAACTAATGTTAATAAAGATTAGTAAATACAGTAACAAATGTATTGCTCATGGTTAGTTCATGTTAGTTAATACATTAACTAATGTTTAACTAATGAACCTTATTGTAAAGTGTTACCCTGTATTTTAACCGTACCAAAGCTAGGAGGTGGTTAATAATCATTTAATTATTTTATGTTTTTTTTTTGTTTTTGTTAAGTAATTTAGAAAAATGTCTAGGTAAATGAGGACAGAATGTTCTTTTATTTCACTGTAAAGCTAGGGGGTGGTTATTAATCATTTAATTATTTTATGTTTTTTTTGGTAATTAATTTTAAAAAAAAGTCTAAGTAAATGAGTAAAGAATGTTCTTTAATTTTCCTATAAAGCTAGGTGGTGGTTAATAATAATTTGCTATTTTATTTTATTTATTTATACATTTTTTATTAATTCAGAAAAATGTCCAAGTAAATGAGGACAGAATTTTATTTTATTTTACTGTATTTTAAGCATATCAAAGCTAGGGGGTGTAAACAATCATTTCATTATTAAAAAAAAAAAAAAAAAAAATTATATATATATTTTTTTTTTTTTACAAAAATGTCTTAAGTAAATGAGGACAGAATTTTTTCTTTCTTTCTTTCTTTCTTTCTTTCTTTCTTTCTTTCTTTCTTTCTACCGTATTTTAACCGTATCCAAGCTAGGGGTAGTTAATAATCATCTAATAATCATCTTTTTTTTTTTATAATTTAGAAAAATGTCTGAACATTGTTTACGTTCTGACTGACAGAAAACTGAGTACTCTATAGGCCCTTGCAGCAACTGACAAAATAAATTTTAACTTATAACACAACTGCACCAGATTCGATACGCTTAAATAGGTCACAGAGCAGGAAGGTGTTGACATATTTGGGTTCAGCATCACTGCAGGAACACCACAGTCCCCATAGCTAATACACAAAGAGACCTTGAATGTCAAAACACGTGCACTAACCAGAATTGTCAGTGCAGGCTCTACGTGACGATGACCTTTTGCGGTTTCCACCATCACAGGGCTCATCAGCGCAGACCAAAGACTGCTGGTCACCATCCTCGCTGTCAACTTCCTCAGTCAATAAGCTCAGGCTGCTTATGAGATGTGTAACGCTAGTTGCATCCGCCTTCGATCTTTCTTCTGTCTGATTCGTGAGTGCCTCTGTTTCCTCTTGGCTGCCCTGATGTTCCTCAGAAGCAGCGGCTGTGCTATTGGAGTCATCGACTGTCCAGCCCTGGGCGGCCCAATAGTGAAACTGCTCCCAGTAGTACTGGTATGTCTGTTGGAAGTGCTCATCCCAGTCAGCCTCTGAGTGGGAACAGTCCTGTTCTGTACCGCTGGAGATTTCAGGTTGTTTCTCCAACCAGCTCTGCCACAGCAGACCCTCCCCGTGCTGCTGCCAGTACCTCAGCCAGGCCTCCTCTGATGCGGGACACGTCTGTTCAGCGGGGGTCTCAGCGATGTCACTCACAGCACACTGCTGTTTCTGTTCAGAGTCCTTGTGTGTGTCTGCATAATCTGAGGGGGCTTCAAAATGCTTGATGGTTCTTTTGTTCTTTAGTCTTGCTGAAACTCGGCCCTTATAAATGAAAAACAATTATTAGTTTTGGGCTACAGCCAAGTAATTACCTAAGGCAAATGGGGTAAAACTTTAGAGTAACAGACTTTAATGAAAATTCACAAAAAAGATAGCAAGCGAGCGGCTTCACTGCACAGGATAATCACAGGCCATTTGGGCACGAACATGCCATTTCCAAGCATGTGTTAAAAGACAAGTGTACATGTATTTGACACACATTGTGATGAGATCACTAAACCACATTTGACAAAGGTGTAATGCACTTTTTCATTTGCAAAACTAGTTAAAAAAATATTTAGATGCTATTTGAGCACAAAATGCATGTTAATGCCAGGTGTAAAGGGGCCCACGTGAAAGGAAAAGGCTACAAACGTTAACAAATCAAGAATCAAGGACATTAAACCTTTAAAATAATATAATTTACACTACCAGTCAAAAGTTTTTGAACAGTGAGATTTTTAATGTTTTTTATCTCTTCTGCTCACCAAGCCTGCATACATCCAAAGTACAGCACAATCTGTAAAATTTTGAAATATTTTTACTATTTCAAAGAACTGTTTTCTATTTAAATATATATTTAAAGTGTAATTTATCTCTGTGCTTTCATAGCTGAATTTTTAGCATCATTGCTTCAGCTACATGATTCTTTTCAAATCATTCTAATATTTTGATTTGCTGCTCAAAAACATTTATTATTAGAGTATAATTTTTTCAGGTTTCTGAATGATGAATAGAAAGTTCAGAAGAACAACATTTATCCAAAGTAGAATCATTTGTAACATTATAAATGTCTTTATAATCACTTTTGATCAATTTAAAGCATCCCTGATAAATAAAAGTGTTATTTTCTATAATTTCTTTCCCAGTGTATATTGTTACAAAAGCTTTTATTTCAGATAAATGCTGATATTTGGATCTTTCTACTCAATCCTGAAAAAAAAAATATTTACTCAAATGTTTTAAATAATAATAATAATAATAATAATAATAATAATAATAATAATAATAATAATAATAGTAAATCAGCATATGATTTCTAAAGGATTATGTGACACTAAAAATGCTGAAAATTTAGCTTTGATCACAGGAATAAATTACATTTGAAAATATATTCAAATAGAAAGCAGTTATTTTAAACAGTAAAAATATTTCACAATATTAATGCTTTTGCTGTAT
Organism: Garra rufa; assembly: GCF_049309525.1. Taxonomy (NCBI): domain Eukaryota; kingdom Metazoa; phylum Chordata; class Actinopteri; order Cypriniformes; family Cyprinidae; genus Garra; species Garra rufa. The sequence continues at coordinate 25,049,421 of NC_133370.1, read as the reverse complement.
TTTGGATCAAACTAATGAAGGCATGATGAGCAGAAGAAGCTTCTTTAAACAAAAACATCAAATCTTACTGTTCAAAATCTTTTGACTGGTAGTGTACTTCAAATAAATGCTGTTCTTTTGAATTTTCTATTTTAAAAAGAATAGAAAAAAGGATGCCCCAATTATAATTTTATGGTTCAGATGAGTGCTCAAAAGCACCCCCTATGTGGCGGATATGCAAGCTCAAAATAGACATTAGTGTGGACATCAGTGCAATCTACTACCTAGTAGTCCATGCACAATTAAAGGCCAATTCACACCGCACAGACAAACGCCAACAAACAAGTTGGCTCAATTTGGATTTAGAATTGTATGAAAAATAATTGAATGTTCACACTGCCACAACAAACACCAACAAACTACGAGTCACAGAGAGTCAAACAACATGGTGTAGATGGTGTAAGTCTGTAACCACAATCAAAATTTGACTTTTATTAATCTATTTGTGTGTGATTTTTGCCTGAAAAGACGGCAAATAAAACGAAAGAGGCCGTGGGTAAAGCACGCTTTAAGGGAAAATATGCGCATTGTCATGGCAACGGTATGTGACCACCTCAGAATACGTCAGAGTTTGTTGTATTTTTTTGTGGAAAATCATTCCACACTACTCAGACATTCCACGACCCAACAAATACAGATTAAGCATGTTTAGTCGGGTGAAAACAAACCAAAGCCAACAGACGCCGCAATGGGTAACACACTGATCCAACAAACTCCAACAGACTAGTTTGTTGGTGTTTGCTTATGCGGTATCAATTTGCTTTATGACCCCAAAGTATGTGGGACTTAAAGGACTAGGGAGAAGAGCCTAAGACTTTTTGCATGAACATTATAACTAGCAGTGTTGACATAAATGGACGGCATTGGTATTCCAATAATGTATATAACCGACATACAGCTCTCCTCTGTTTTGATGAGCTGACAAACTCCACAGGAAGCCCCAAACTGGCCATAAGCATGCTCTCTTCATCAAGAACAGCCTCTTCTTTCTCCTCCTCCTCATCGTCATCATCCACAGAACAGTTAAGGTCCTCCAAAAGTTTGTCTCCATCATTAGCTTCAAAATCTACTGAAAAAACAAAAAACAAAAGAAGAGTGTAATGCGTAGCTATTTGAGCATTATAAGCTATATCCTAACCATCACCTGTTGCATGTATTCAATTCAAATAAAAGTCAAGGAAAAAAAAAAAAAAAAAAAAAAAAACATCAAGAAGTTTGACTTTTTTTTCTGTTCACATTTTTTTTTTTCGCATTTGGCCCCCAAACTCTGGAATAGCCTTCCTAATAAGGTTCAGGGTTCAGACACACTCACTCTGTTAAAATCTAGATTAAAGACTCACATAATGCATTCACATAATGTATCTCATAACCTTGTACTTCAGTTACACCTGATCAAATGCACATTAACATTCTTTAGCTTGGCCTGAACACATAATTTTTGCTTGGTTGGCACAGCTACGCTAATTATGTCTCTATTTGTTTCTCTGTTTCTGCCACGGGATTGACATCCTGTGGTAACTAGGACTTATACAAGCTTCAGTCTGGATTCAGAATACCCAAGAAGAGATGATGCCAACCCCTCAGAGGACCTATGATGATACCAGACCTGAAACAACATACAGCACTACGAAATTTGGCTACAAGTTTGATTGCAACATATAATCATTACTGTTAATAGTGTTCATCGTCTGTTTGACGTCTGTTTGACGTCATTACTCATTTTACCATACATCTATGCCACATGTACATCAACTTGACATACAGTAATCAACACAGTAAGCTACTAAATATATTGTAGAAACCTAAATTTTCTGTACAGCTGCTTTGCAATGATTTGTATAGTGAAAAGCGCTATAAAAATAAACTTGAATTGAACTCCAAGCACCCTCATTTCACAACAATATTCAAAGGCCCCATGAAGTGTTTGTGATTTACTAGAAGAGTATGAATTATTTTTACAAACATTTTTATAATCAGTTTCTACCCAATAACATATAAGCCCATTTCCGACACTAAATAATTTTTTAATAAGACTTTAATCGCACAATTGTGACTTTTTTCTCAGAACTGCGTGATACAAAATCGCAATTCTGACTCCTCTGGCAATTCTGACTTTTCTCATAAATGCGAGTTTGTAACTTTTTATCTTGCAACAAAATGTTATATCTCACAATTCTGAATGTTTTCACGCAATTCTGACTTTTTTCTCCTCAGAATTGAGATATAAACTCACAATTGCGAGTTATAATGTTACATTTTAAGGAAGATGAAAAAAGGACTGATATTCTGGGGAAAAAAAGACACAATTGCGAGATATAAACTTGCAATTCTGTAAAAAAAAGTCACAACTGCAAGATATAAACTTGCAATTCTGTAAAAAAAAAAGTCACAATTGTGAGATATAAACTGGTCATGCTGAAAAAGAAAGTTACAATTGCAAGATATAAACTGGCAATTCTGAGAAAAGCAGTCACAATTTTGACTTTATTGCTTACAAATGCGAGTTTATATTTTATAGTTTGGAAATGCAAGTGTATATTCCAATTCTGAGAAAAAAGTCAGAATTGTGAGTTATTGTCTCGCAATTGCGAGCTTATATCTTGCAATTCTGACTTTATAGCTTGCAAATGTGAGTATATATCTTACAATTCTGAGAAAAAAGGTAAGAATTTTGAAAGATAAAAGGTGGCAATTACCTTTTTAATGTTTTTATTCAGTGGGTTTCCATGAATAAAATATTTTAAAAACTGGCAGCTAGAAATGTGTGGTTGAAGGCATTTGAAGAAAATGTCTTATAGGTTACTGGAAAACATTAATGTTTATATCAGAAGGTTGGGTTTAACATTTATTGAGAATATGGAGTAGAAATGTGGTGGTGAGACAAAGCAGAATTAGACTATTTTTTAGCCTCATTTTAATCTTGATCCAGCAATCTATGCACACTTGTGTCTGAAGCAGGTTGTATGGGTGGGTTAGTAGAGGAGGTTTGATATAATTCCTGCAATCTCTAAAATAGAGTGTATTATTTTGTCTTTTCAAGGAAATTAAAAAGTATGAATCATAACTAGAAAAATGTATATTTATTTATTTATGAAAATGCCCACTAAGATTTAATAAACATTTACTAAATACATAATTTACATGACTCTCCAGTTTATGCTTTTAAAATTACCTTAAATTTACATTTTTTCCAGTTGTTAAGGGAATGAATTATAGCACACAATATCTTAATTTTTAAATAATTTTAGTTTAATACTTCAGTTTAATGCTTGTTTAGTCTTATTTCAAACCATTTAAAGTCCCGATGCCCCCTTGCAAGTTTATTGAGGCTACCTGGTTGAGAACCATTGGGCTCACGAAGTCAGTATATAAACAGTCAACATTTTCATTATATTTAATTAGATATTAACAAAAAAACTGTACCTTGCAACTGACTTCCAGCCTGCTTCAGTATGGCTTTCAAATCTGACCGATACAATTCTCGATCACTGCAGATGAAAACGTGAAAATGCGTTCAGAATTCACAATAGTAAACAGGCAACATCCCATTTCAACCTAGTATTCAGGGTTACACACTGAAGGTTTTAGCTCACTATCTTTACTAGTTTAGACATATGTGATCACAAGCAATATGAAGCAGATACATTTTTCAGTTGTCGTCCTATTCTGCAGTCCTTCTGAAAATCAATCCAACCTAAAATGGTCTCTTGCTGGTCTTAACTGGACTACCAGTCCAGCCTGTTCCATTGGCTAATTTTGGACACTTTTCTTCTGCTCAGATTGGGTACATTTTAGCAGGTACTAACAATAACTTTCTGAATGCAGTTAACTTCATAAAACAGCATGCACAATCTATCAGTTGATCACATCACACCAGTCTTGTTCAGCATGAATACATACTTGACGTAAGCTCTGGAGCACAAGCAGTGTATTGTCATTTCTCTCTCTTCACCCTGATAGAAAATAATATCAGCTAAAGGAACAATATTCCGCTCGCCGTTATTAATCATAATGATAGACGCATGGCGACTCCTGTCAACAGAATCCTTTCTACAAACCTGTCTTGGACATTACAAATAAAAACAACCGCGCTGTATAAATACACTGACAAGTTAAAACGAGGAATTTTAAAATTAACGTTACTCATACACCATATAATCTATACACACGTTCAACTCTCGCATGCCAGTTTCCCCGCTCGTGTTTTAGAAGTTGCCCGTCAAGTTAAAAGTCTTTCAGTGCATTTACAATCCTGACATAGCATTTATTAGGATTTAAGACTTTTATTATGAAATTTTCCGACCACTGACATAAGCTGTTTCCTGTTTGTGTCACATGTAAAGAGAGCCGGTTCATTCAGGAAGGAAAACATTTCTTGAGGATAACAGTGTCTTTTTCCATCGAGGTATCATAATGTAAGCATATTTGAGATTATTTTATTTTATACGCTTCTTCTAAAACATCCATCTGAATGTTTAGTTTTTCGAGTGATCAGATGTGTCCTTTTGAAGAACTGTGTGACAGCTTTAAAAACGCAAAATCTTGAGCTGCTGTGAGGTTTGTTTGTCTATGATTGTTTTTCGCTGTTCAAGTGCAACGTAAGACAGAACGCTGTAATGCTACGCCTTTCCCTGTCATCTCTCCTGCATTTGACAGTGCTTATGCAAATGAAGTTGACGCTTGTCTAGCAGTCTCACTCGTGACTGAGTGTGAATGAACAGAATGAGCAGATATAACTTAACTGTCATCGACGTCATTTGGTTTTAGGGCACCGCTTTGACTGAGGTTGGCATGTTTGGCCGAGCAACACATTTCCGTTGGAAGAGGTTCGTGTTTTTTGTCTTTGTGTTTTTTTTTTAAATAGTTTCAATGCAATTTTTTAAAATAATTTATGAAATGACTAGATTAGGTTTGTGAGTTAAAGCTGAAGTGTTGTTGAAGTTCTTTAAATATATGATGATTGTTGTCAAATACCCGTCTGTTATAGGTTGGACAAACAGTTAACTCCGCCCCAGACTCACGCTATAGGCCAAATCCTGTGACTTAAAATAAGATGCAAATTTAATAGTCTAATTTAAATTTATGTTCTTTAATTTTTACAAGCTTATATGTTGAAGAAACGAAACATAATTTACCTTACATTATCAACAAGCAACCAATATTTATAATGTGTTTATATATCAGAGCAGCTTTATATTTTACAATACAGTTACTTGGCTGGAAAATCAAACCCAAAATGATTTGTATAATACATAACCATGTGGTGAATTCTGTTTTCTGTAGTATTATAGCTTTAATACATGAAATTATTATTGTTTATTGATTGAATGAATTTTGATATCTATATTTGATATATAAAAATGAACTAATTGCTTTTGAGATATATATATATATATACACACTACCAGTCAAAAGTTTTTGAACAGTAAAGTTTTTAAATGTTTTAAAATAATTCATTTTTTTCTTGCATTTATTTGATCCAAAGTACAGCAAAAACAGTACATTTTTAAAATATTTCTACTTAAATATTTTAAAACTATTTGAATACTGTGAAATGTAATGTGATCAAAGCTAAATTTTCAGTATGACTACTTCAGTTTTTAATGTCACATGATCCTTCAGAAATCATTCTAATGCTGATTTTCTGTTCAAGAAACATTTATTATTATTATTATTAACAGTTTTTCAGGATTCTTTGGTGAATAGAAAGATCCAAAGATCAGCGTTTATGTGAAATAAAAATCGTTTGCAACATTATACACTAAACCACTCAAAAGATTGGAGTCAGTATAATTTGTTTATTTTTTGGGAAAGAAATTATAGAAATTAATACTTTTATTTAGCAAGGATGCTTTAAATTGATCAAAAGTGATGATAAAGTCATTTATAATGTTAAAGATTTCTATTTCAGATTAATTCTACTCAGCTGTTTTCAACAAAATAATAATAATACTTTTTTTGAGCAGCAAATCAAAATATTAGAATGATTTCTAAAGGATCATGTGACTGGAGTAATGATGCTAAAAATTCAGCTTTGAAATCTCAGGAATAAATTACATTTGAAAATATATTAAAATAGAAAACAGTTATTTCAAAATTTGACTGCTTTTGCTGTACTTTGGATCAAATAAATGCAGGCTTGGTGAGCAGAAGAGCCTTTAAAAAAACATTAAAAATCTTACTGTCGAAAAACTTTTGACTGGTAGTGTTCGTAACCATGTGGTAAAGTCTTATTTTTTTCTGTAATATTGTAGCTTTAATACTTATTATTATTATATTATAATTATTATTGATTTGAGTTTTTATTTATTTTCTTTTTTTCAAACTTGATGGCTGCAAACTAAAGTATATTCAAAAGTACATTAAAGTTTATTCATAATCAAAAAAGTGATTAGTCTGTTCATTTCAATAAGTTTGACACATTTTAAACAGACACATTTTGTACTTAAAAATCACTTTTTCTGTTAAATAAATATTAACTCATTTATTTATAAACCAAATTTCTTTATCACCACAAAAATCTTTGCTATTGACAATGTGTGTCTTTCTTACCCAGGTCTGCCCTTTGGCAGATTGTTGCCTTGCTCAGCCCATCTGCCACTGGGAGAGGCTAACAGTGAAGCAGCATGTCCAGTGGAAATGAGTCCTGTCTGTTTGAGAACGGATCCGTCAGCCTCCTCTCCTGCTTGGTTCATGTGTGGGAGGAGTGGGCAGGGCTCGGGCAGCTCGAGGACTACCTCAGTTTCTTGGAGTATCTGCTCTGGGTTTTCACACCTCTAGCCATCGTCTTCATCTTGCCTTTTCTCATCGTTATCTTCCTGTATCTGTCCATACTCTTCCTCCACGTGTACAAACGCAAGAACCAGCTGAGGGAAGCTTATTCCAATAACTTGTGGGATGGCGCGAGAAAAACTCTAGCAACCCTGTGGGATGGACATGGAGCTATTTGGCACGGTATGTAATGGGTTTGGGTTTTTTATGTGCATTTATTAAGATCTGGATTGTTATCTTGTTTAAATTAAACTTCTTTAGTCTGGGATTTTTCATTATTGCTCACATACTTTGCATCCACTGTGCTGTTAATTAGATTTTTACGTGATAGACAGGAATAGTCAAATCATAATTAAAAAGTAATTTCTAAAGACGTGATATAAGTTTTGACGTATTCTGCAGGTGTATTATCAGGCTATGGATGTTTTTTTTTCCCCCAGCCTTAAACCATCTGATCTTTTGACAGCACAATAAATGATGGTTTGATGTTCCTGCCATTAAATTGGAATTATATGCGTAACCTGTTTTTATCAAGCAGAGCATCTAAATAACTGCTTTGTCTGATTCATTGCACCAATTTAATCTGATTCATTTCACAAAGTGCATGATATTTCTAAAGGTTACAAATCAACACATAAAGAAACATTGAAAAGTTTCAATATGTTGTTTTTTTGAAATGGGTCTTTATATTATTACAGTTTAAAATAATAGTTTTGTATTTTAATATATTTTAAAATGTCATTTATTCCTGTGATGGCAAAAGCTGAATTTTCAGCATCATTACTCCAATCTGCAGTGTAACATGATCCTTCAGAAAGCATTCTAACATGCTGATTTGCTGCTCAAGAAACATCTCTTATCGTCGATGTTCCTATATCATTTTTTGTTGAAACAAAATGTTTCTTTATTTAATTAACAGCAAGTTCAAACTATTTTTATTAGAGCTGGAAATCTTTGTAAATGTCTTTACTGTCATTTTTAAACCATGGTTTTAGTTAGCAATGTCAAATATTAATGTCCATGTTATTTCATGAAAAGTGTTGCAACGCGTCATAATAATTTCCCCCTGATTAATTAGGTATGCATTTTGTGACAGGTTATGAAATCCATGGTTTAGAGAAGATTCCAGATGAAGGACCTGCTCTCATAGTCTACTATCATGGAGCTATTCCTATAGACTACTATTATTTCTTGGCAACTGTTATCATTCAAAAGGGAAGAACTTGTCATTCGGTGGCTGATCATTTTCTGTTCAAGGTCCCAGGTAAAAACAAATTTCATACTGGTGAATTAAGTTATCAATCAGCCTCATTTTGCTCATGACAGAGTCATTACTCAGTACCTAATTTCACAGAATTTTGGGACAAAACATCTTTATCTGCCATTAGTGTTTAAAATGGCAACAATTTCACTTTGTTCTTAAAGGATAGTTCTCACAAAAGTGGAAATTCTGTCATTAATTACTCACCCTCATGTCGTTCCAAACCTGTACGACCTTTGTTCATCTTCAGAACACAAATTAAGATATTTTTGATGAAATCTGAGAGCTTTTTAACCCTGCATAGACAGCAGTGTAACTGACACGTTCAAGGCCCAGAAAGATAGTAAGGACATTGATAAAATAGTCCATTTGACATCAGTGGTTCAACCGTAACGTTATGAAGCAACAAGAATACTTTCTGTATGCAAAGAAAACAAAAATAACGACTTTATTCAACAATTTCTTGAAGTCTTCGACGTGTTCATAAGAGTATCACAATGTCCTTACTACCTTTCTGGGCCTTGAACGTGTCAGTTGCACTGCTGTCAATGCAGAGCCAGAAAGCTCTCGGATTTCATGAAAAATGTCTTAATTTCTGATGTCTTGCAGTTTTGGAACGACATTAGGGTGAGTAATTAATAACAGAATTTAAATTTTTGCGTGAAAAAAGGTCATATTTATATTTATGCACTTTCCAATTTACTTTAATTATGCTCATAGTGTCTGTATAACGACCACGACAGGGTTTAAGCTCCTCTTGGAGGTGTTCAGTGTCATCCACGGGCCGCAGGAGGAGTGTGTAAAGGCCTTGCGGAATGGCCACCTCCTGGGCATCTCTCCTGGAGGAGTACGGGAGGCCCTGTTCAGCGACGAGACGTACCCTCTGCTCTGGGGCAAACGCAAAGGATTTGCACAAGTGGCCATTGACTCTAAAGTGGTAAGCGACTGTTGCTCTTATTCTGCTCCTTTCATACAAAGCGGTTTTATTGTAACTAAGAGTCTGTTTTGTCCCTGTAGCCAGTTATACCCATGTTTACTCAAAACCTGAGGGAGGGATTTCGCTCTCTTGGAACATTAAGTGAGTCACAGACTAGTGATCAAACTTTCACACAGTTGTAAATAAATACTTGTATCTAAAAAAAAAGAGTTGTATCTGAATATAGTTGAGATCAAAAGTTTACATACACCTTGCAGAATCTGCAATATGTTAATGATTTTACCAAAATAAGAGGGATCATACAAAATGGATTTAGTACTGACCTGAATAAGATATTTCATATCAAAGATGTTTACATATAGTCCACATAGGAAAATAATAGTTTTTAAAGAATTTAAAAGTTTACACACACTTGATTATTAATACTGTGTTGTTACCTGAATTATCCACAGCTGTTTTTTGTTTGTTTTTTGTTTATTGATAATTGTTCATGAGTCCTGTTTGTCCTGAACAGTTAAACTGCCCTCTATTCTTCAGAAAAATCCTTTAGTTCCCACAAGTTCTTTGTTTTTTTTGAGCATTTTTGTGTATTTGAACCCTTTTCAACAATGACTGTATGATTTTGAGATCCATCTTTTCACACTGAGGACAACTGAGGGACACATATGTAGCTATTACAGAAAGTTCAAACGCTCACTGATGCTCCGGAAGGAAAAAACAATACATTAAGAACCAGGGGTGTAAACTTTTGAACAGAATAAAAATGTGTACATTTTTCTTTTTTTGCCTATTTTTTTTTCATTTAGTACTGCTCTTCAGAATCTACAGAAGATACAGGTTTCCCATAAGACAGAATAAGTTACATTTACCCTGATGTTCGAATTACAAAAGTTTTCACCCCCGGTTCTTAATGCATTGTTTTTCCTTCTGAAGCATCAGTGAATGTTTGAACCTTTTGTAATAGTTGAGTATAAGTCCCTTAATTGTCCTCAATGTGAAAAGATGGATCTCAAAATCATACTGTCATTGCTGGAAAGTGTTCAAACTGACAAAAATGCTTGAAAACCCAAGAATTTGTGGGACCTGAAGGATTTTCTAAATAACAGCAGGTAGTTTAACTGTTCAGGACAAAAAAAAAACAAAAAAAACAGCTGTAGATCATTCAGGAATCAACACAGTATTAAGAATCAAGTGTATGTAAACTTTTGAACAGGGTCATTTCTATACATTTTCTCTTGTGGACTATATGTAAAAGTCTTTTGTGTGAAAACATCTTATTCAGGTCAGTAATAAATAAAAAATAACATGCATTTTGTATGATCCCTCGTATTTTGGGAAAAACACAATTTACATTTTGAAAATTCTACAAGGTGTATGTAAATTTGACCTTAACTGTATATTATAAAGAGTTCAATCTTAAAGTTAATCTTGAAATTCCCTTAGGATTTTACCGCTGGGTGTATGAGAGATTTCGACTACCGATAGCACCCATTTATGGAGGATTTCCAGTCAAATTTCGCACCTACTTGGGTGACCCCATTCCGTACGACCCTAAACTCAATGCAGCTGAGTTGGCTGAAAAGGTATGACTCCACAAGTTTTGTTTTTAGAACTCTGTAGTCCTGTAAAGGTCTGACATTTTATTCATTTGCTGAGCTGGTGTTTTGCAAATTAAAAAAAAAAAAAAAAGCTACAAGAGGTTCTAACCTCTACACCGTCCCGACAAGTCCTGACCTACTGTTGACTACGCAACATATTCTAGCGCCATTTGTTTACATCGTCCCCTAAGGGAACATTCCACCCGAGAGTGGTGATCACCATTCATCACATATGCAGGTGTACACAGTCTGCAAAGTGAGAGAATGCTTGTATAAAAAAGGACACCACAAATCAGTATCTATGAATGAATAAAGTTTGGTGTACAAAGTTTTTAAGTAAATAAGAACAGTACTATCTACTAGAAGCCACTTCTATTTCCATTCTACCATCAGAGAATAACTTTTTATATTCAACATTTCAACCTTTGTATTTGTTTTTTTTTTCCTCCTGCCTTTTAAGAGTTTAAAATGAGAAAAGCTGATTTCTCAGCAGCCATTACTTAAGTGTCACATGATCCTTTAAAATCATTCTAATATATTCTAATATGCTGATTACTCGCAATTCTGACTTTTTTTCCAGAATTGTTTATATCCCGCAATTCTGACTTTATTTCTCGCAATTGTGAGTTTATATCCCGCAATTCTGACTTTATTTCTCGCAATTGTGAGTTTATATCCCGCAATTCTGACTTTATTTCTCGCAATTGTGAGTTTATATCCCGCAATTCTGACTTTATTTCTCGCAATTGTGAGTTTATATCCCGCAATTCTGACTTTATTTCTCGCAATTGTGAGTTTATATCCCGCAATTCTGACTTTATTTCTCGCAATTGTGAGTTTATATCCCGCAATTCTGACTTTATTTCTCGCAATTGTGAGTTTATATCCCGCAATTCTGACTTTATTTCTCGCAATTGTGAGTTTATATCCCGCAATTCTGACTTTATTTCTCGCAATTGTGAGTTTATATCCCGCAATTCTGACTTTATTTCTCGCAATTGTGAGTTTATATCCCGCAATTCTGACTTTATTTCTCGCAATTGTGAGTTTATATCCCGCAATTCTGACTTTATTTCTCGCAATTGTGAGTTTATATCCCGCAATTCTGACTTTATTTCTCGCAATTGTGAGTTTATATCCCGCAATTCTGACTTTATTTCTCGCAATTGTGAGTTTATATCCCGCAATTCTGACTTTATTTCTCGCAATTGTGAGTTTATATCCCGCAATTCTGACTTTATTTCTCGCAATTGTGAGTTTATATCCCGCAATTCTGACTTTATTTCTCGCAATTGTGAGTTTATATCCCGCAATTCTGACTTTATTTCTCGCAATTGTGAGTATATATCCCGCAATTCTGACTTTATTTCTCGCAATTGTGAGTTTATATCCCGCAATTCTGACTTTATTTCTCGCAATTGTGAGTTTATATCCCGCAATTCTGACTTTATTTCTCGCAATTGTGAGTTTATATCCCGCAATTCTCACTTTCTCGCAATTGTGAGTTTATATCCCGCAATTCTGACTTTATTTCTCGCAATTGTGAGTATATATGCCGCAATTCTCACTTTATTTCTCGCAATTGTGAGTTTATATCCCGCAATTCTGACTTTATTTCTCGCAATTGTGAGTTTATATCCCGCAATTCAGACTTTATTTTCGCAATTGTGAGTTTATATCCCGCAATTCTGACTTTATTTCTCGCAATTGTGAGTTTATTTCCCGCAATTCTCACTTTCTCGCAATTGTGAGTTTATATCCCGCAATTCAGACTTTATTTCTCGCAATTGTGTTTATATCCCGCAATTCTGACTTTATTTCTCGCAATTGTGAGTTTATTTCCCGCAATTCTGACTTTATTTCTAGCAAATCTGAGTTTATAACTCGCTATTGTGTTTATATCTCACAGTTCTGAGAAAAAAAGTCAGAATAGTGAGATGTTAACTCGAAATAGCGAGAAAAAAAAGTCTTGTGAGATCAAAGAATAGTGAGATAAAAAGTCGCAATTACCTTTTTTAAAAAAATTTATTCATTGGCTGAGAAAGGCTTCCATACTTTGTCCCTTTTGTCAAGGAAATTTATCCTTGCTGAATGAAAGTATAAATTTCTTAAAAAATATATATAAAAAATAAAAAAAAACTGACCCTAATTAATTTTCCTCTTTTCCCATCACATTTATAAACCTATTTTCATATACAGTACCCTCCAATAATATTGGCACCCTTGGTAAATATGAGTAAAGGTGGCTGTGAAAATAAATCTGCTTTGTTTATCCTTTTGATCTTGAATTCCAAAAAATCACAAAATTCTAACTTTTCATTGAAGTAAAACAATTGAAGGTGGAGGGAAAATCTCACTATGAAATAAATGTTTTTTTTTCTAGGTCACTTTGGTCACAATTATTGGCATTGCAGCATCCTTTTCCCAAGATAACAGCTCTGAGTTTTCTCCTATAATGCCTGATGAGTTTGGAGAACACCTGACAAGAGTTTTAAACCATTCCTTCTTCTCTTAATTTTAACCCCATTCATTTTCTATAGCATTCCCAGGTCAGGGAACTGGGACGACCATGGCTTGATTTTGTGCCCACTGTCCAGTGACACATTTTTGTGTTGATTTTCATGTTTGTTTTATATCATTGTCCTGATGAAAGATCCAACCACGGCCCATTATAAGATTTCTAACCAAGGCAGTCAGGTTTAGATTTTTTATTTTTTTTTATCAGTTAGTATTTGATAGAATTTGTGATGCCATGCATCTGAACAAGATATCCAAGATCTCTGGTGGAAAAATAGGCCAACAATATTAAAAATCCAGCAATATATTTAATTGTGAGCATGGGGTACGTTTTATCCTTGTTTCCACCAAACCCATCTGGTGGGTTTGCTGCCAAAAAGCTCTTTTTTTTCAAATTTTATCTGACAATAGATGCCAGTCTCATTTGAAGTTCCAGTTGTGTCTAATAACTAAATATGCTGGAGTTTGTTTTCAGATGAGCAAGGGCGATTTGTCTTAAAACCCTCCTGAGCAACATGTGGTGATGTACAGACTGTTTGATATATTTTTATTTAGGCTTTCTGATACTTGAAGAGTCTTTGGCCACTCAAACTCTCACTCACCATGCTCTTCCAGGCAGATTTGTAACATCAGTTACTTCTTAATTATTGCCCTGATGGTGGAAATGCGTATTTTTAATGCCTTAGCTATTTTCTTAGGGCCACTATCTATTTTGTAAAGTTCAACAGTCTTGTGTTACTCCTTGTGATGGATGATTAAAAGAATTTGGCCTTTGTGTTCCTTATATTTATAATCCTGTGGAACAGAACGTCATGGCTGGACAATTTCACACTCCTAGTCAGCCTGGTGTAATATATATTTCAG
>NC_133370.1:24934140-25034934 GCF_049309525.1 Garra rufa | reverse complement strand
TAGTGTACTTTCTTCAATCGTACCCATCTGTTCAGGTGCAACAGGCAGTTCAAGCACTTATCGACAAACACCAGAAGATACCTGGAAACATCCTCCGAGCTCTTCTAGAGCGATTCCAAAGGGAACGCAAAGAAGATTAGCAGCACACTTGCCTTCTCCCAGACTGAACAAATAAATATGCTTTGAGCATAACTCAGCTGAATACTGGAGATTTTATAATATTGTTACGTCATAAGATTAGCATCTATGTTACTGACACTAGCGGACGTATCAGCATATATCGCAATGTTGCATATCAAATAACGGTGCGTGTCTTTGTAACGTATTGATACGTGTAGCCTTGTGCATGTCAAAGAGTGTGTGGTTTTGTGTTTTTTTTTTTTTTTTTTTTTTTTTATCTACAACTTATTTGCACACTTTGATTTTATTCAAAGGACCACTGCCAAAAGAGTTTCCACAAAGCCTTTGGTTTGTTTTGGGGGTTTTTTAACATCCTTTTAAAAATATATAGCATTCTGTCCTGAAAATCGATAATATTTATCTATCTGAAGGAAAATTGTGCATACTGTGATTTTTGGGATTTTGTAAGCACACTTAATACTAATACTAATAATAATAATGAGAGATACATGCTTGAACGTTTGTTGTTTGATGTTAAATACTTACTACAGTTTTAGTCTAATATCTCTGTATTAAAGGGATGGTTGGGGAATGAAAAAATGTAATGTTTATTTGCTAACCCCCAGGGCATTCTACCTTAAGTAGAACACAAAGATTTTTAACTCAAACCGTTGCAGTCTGTTAGTCATATGGGATCAGTGGGATCCACAGCTTGCAGAGTAAAAAAAACATACACAGACAAAACCAAATTAAACCCTGCAGCTCATGACAATACATTGAGGTCTTAACACAGAAAACAATTGGTCTGTGAATGAAGCTGAACAGTATTTATATAATTTTTAACCTCTGATACACCGCAATGTCCAACTGTCCTAAGCGCGTTCACAACAACCTGCGCTTGACGCGGCTGTTAAGAGTCAGTGAAAAGTCAACACTCCTGGATTTCGTGTCTTAGCACCTCAATGTATTGTCACGAGGCGCATAGTTTAATTTGGTCTGTTTTTTTTTTTTTTTTTGACTCTCAAAGCCGTGGATCCCATTGACTGACAGACTGCAACGGTTTGAGTTAAAAATCGTAATTTGTGTTCTACTGAAGAAACAAAGTCGCCTACATCTTGGATGCCCTGGGGGGTAAGCGGATAAACCTCAAATTTTCCCTTTTGGGTGAACTATTCGTTTAACTCTCAGAGGCAAACTGTTGTCTATTTAAAGGGTTAGTTCAACCAAAAATGAAAATTCTGTCATTAATTACTCACTCGCATACTGTTCCAAACCTGTAAGACCTTCGTTCATCTTTGGAACAGAAATAAAGATATTTTTGATGAAATCTGAGAGCTTTCTGACCCTCCATAGAAAGCAAGAGTCCTTCCATGTTCAAGGCCCAGAAAGGTACCAAGAACATCAACAAAATAGTGACCAGTGGTTCAACTGTAACTTTATGTGCACCATGCGCATGTGTCGTTTACATGCAGAGGAGAGCATGCACATGCGTCATGATACTCTCAAGTTTTTTTTTTTTTGAGCACAAAAATAATTCTCATAGCTTTATACAATTACAGTTGAACCACTGACGTCACATAGACTATTTTATCGATGTTCTTGGTACCTTTCTGGTCCTTGAACATGTGTTGCTGTCTATGCAGGCTCAGAAAGCTCTCAGGATTTCATCAAAAATATCTTAATTTGTGTTCCGAAGATGAACGACATAAAGATGAGTAATTAACGATAGAATTTTAATTTTTGAGTGAACTATCCCTTTAATCACCAGTTGATATTGGTTTGTCCCACTCTCAGAGCTTATTATAACATTCTGATCATATATAAAAAGAAAAAAATAAGTATGCAATTGCAATGATTTTATTAAAGCAACAAAGCATACCGGTCTTTCAGAATGCATTAAGGTTTTGTAACATTCCTGAAATGTATGGATTTACTAGTTCATTACCTAAAGGCTGTTGAATCTAATAAGTTGTCAAATTTGATCAGTGTGGACATAATGGCTGTAAATGTGTGATTTTATAAGAGATTTTATTATTCACAAGAAAACCGAATATTCCAATGGATTCAGTGTTGTTAAAACAGTTTTAAACCACTCTCTCATAATCCTTTGGGAGACAGTCTTGTGTGTGACAAAGATCAAGTGTCAGCATGAGCGCAGTCTTCGTCACTCTGTTCTGTGATCTCTGTGCACATCCGGTGTGTTTGCTGGATATGCAAATGCACCAGTGTTGCTATTTATAAATCTGTTTGGTATTAACTTACAGCATCTGTGCATCCATTGTAACCCCCCCCCCCCCCCCCAAAAAAAAAAAATAACTTGGAAAGTAATAAAAATAAAAATATTTTTTGGAAGAAAATCTTTATTATTCATGATTTCTCGTTACATTATACATGTGCTCCTAATTTTCTTTCAGCCTCTCCAGGAGTCTCTTCTAATTAGGAAGTAAAACCTTACATCATACGAGGTGTGAGAATACATATTCAGACAAACTAATCACCAAGCCTTGCTTGCATTTGTGATAAACTGGTTCTTTGCTCATCACTAATGCTTTTTTTCCAACCTTAAAATAAATTGTTATATCGGCCATACTGGCGTCACTAAATGTAAACAATGCCACTGATTCTAACGAAACTTGCATATTTTGCTGAATATTTCTGCTGAAAGCTGTCAGTTATTGTCATGTTTTGGGCTGTACTGATTGGTCAGACCGGGAAAAACATTTTGAGTACTATAGACTGCCAAAAGTTATAACAAATCAAGGAGAAGAGTGGTCTTGTGGAACAAAGGGTGTTTGTGGTTGGCCAAACTAAATTTCCAGCGCAAGAATCTTGATAACATTTATGTTTGTTTTAATCATTTCCAGTCAGGTAGGTGAAATATTAGGCTGATATCTTAATTAATACTGCTCCTATGTATCTTTACCACCTATTATCTTTTGTTTTGTCAGAATATTGCACCCTTTCCTGCTTACTAAGTTCTCTATATGGTTTAGCATCTTCCACATTTTTCCTGTGGTTTAGACAGCATAAATTAGCAGAACAACGTATTCAGTAGTGCATTAACCATGCAATCCATGCTGTTGTTTACGTAAGGGATAATCAACGGTTTGCCGTGCTTTAAAGGATTTTAAATGCACGACGTGGAGGCTAATAACCGCCCGACGCGAAGCGGTTGGTTGCCTCCACGAAGTGCATTTTAAATCCTTTAACGCACGGCAAGCCGTTGATTATCCCGCTTATTCCATGGTCATTTGCGAAGTTATAGACAAATTAAAACTAGGATTGATAGTTGCAGCTCAAAAATTTGACTGAATGGATAAAAAAGACGGTTATTTTCGTCAGTTATGACACGCAGCTCTAGCATTCTGCCCGCTTCAAATCATCAGACTCAGAGATTAAATAGTCCGGTAAGATCACATTTATTTGAATGAAATATAGCATTTGTTTCAGTAAATTATCGATCGACCAACAGAGAGTGAAGGCAAGAGAGATGACAGTTGTGTGTGTGTGTGTGTGTGTGTGTGTGTGTGTGTGTGTGTGTGTGTGTGTGTGTGTGTATGTGTGTATGTATGTGCGTACCTGCCTGCGTGCTGTGCGTCTCTCTCTACAAACAACGATTCATTCAAAAACAGCAGTTTTACCACCCCGTTGCTGAGGAATACAATGTAGCGATCTAGTATCTAGACTATTTTAATAAGGATCGCAGGCAAGCGCTGACAAGAAGTTTATGTATGTGCGCAGCATGCGATCTCCGATCTCCTCTCTCTCTCTCTGCGTTTGCGTGCATCAATTAAAGCAGCGCATTAATATAGAACGGTGATTAAACTGACTTGGAACTACCTGTGCATTAAGTAAGGAATAATTGACGACGGGCCGTAGAATTCTTAGAAAATAATGCACACCCGAGGTGGTGATGCGGTCACGACGCGAAGCGGAGTGGCCGTTACACCTCGGGTGTGCATTATTTTCGTAGAATTCTACGGACCGAAGTCAATTATTCCGCTTATACTACAGTTACCACACTTCAAGACATCGATCAAATGATATATTTCAAGACATTCGTCCCGTTTTTATCCTTGAAACGCTATTGTGAGTAGGATTAATTTCTTACGCAGCTCATTCAACAGCTTCGTTGCTAGTTCCAAAACGTCATTTTAGAACTAGTAACGACGCTTGAGCCGTTGATAGCAAACTTAATGCAGTTAATAATGAAGTTTAGACAGACCGACAGACAAGCAGACAGACGGAAAGAGTGAGGGAGAGAAACTAAGTGTATGACTTTACCTCTCTCACGTCTGTCTCTCTCAAGGGTGACTGGCAGCATCGTCTCTACTAACAGTTAAACTTTAAGTTAATTTTCTTCAAGACCACGCCGTTGTTACCTCGCGTGTGAGAGCTGTCATGTCGTTTTTAAGTTGTTAATCGTCAGAGCAGCGCTAACAACATTAGCGCGAATGCTAACGCCAGTGCAAACTGTAAGTTATGTGTGTGCGTCTGTGAGGTGAGTGAGAGTGGGCGAGAGAAATAAAGTTTGTGCTTTCCGTACATAATAAAACGTAATATATTGTGGAAAAAAACATGGAAATAATATGTCATTTTTATCCTGATGTTTACTGTATTTATTAGTTTGGCCAGTGTCATTGTGGGTTTTAGTTATTTTGCTGTTTTGGGCTGTAAGGACCTTTGAAATAACTGAAATCGTATGGCGAAGTGATATAGACATGCACTGCGGTCTAAAGCTGCCTGGAACTACGTTCGCTGTGCGTATCCCTGAATATAATGCACACCTCTAGAACGTTCGTCAGCCAATCAGATTCAAGCATTCAACGGCCCTGTAGTATAAACGGTTTTACTGCACACCTGCCAGCCAATCAGAATCCAGTATCCAGACATTCCATGGAATAAATCCAAGTATCGCAGATATGGCCGAGCATCCGGGTAACTTACCAAATAGTTCAAATAGACCTTTTTCACACATTAACTGCGAATCTGAAAGAAGATTGCAAGTAAGTCTAATAAAATGACCACAGTGTACTTTATTAAATGAATTTGGTACTTTGTGTTGCATTAGAATCAAATAAAAATTTACAAAAATCCAATATGTACAAAAATGGTAACGTTCTTTTTGTTTTTACTCTTCAATTTACAATAAAATCAGGTAACAGATTTGATGCATTTTACGCACTTCAGACTTTCATCACACGATACAACTTACTTAAGAGACCAATAATAAACAGTTTTTTTTTTGTTTTTTACTTTTTTTTTTTAAGTCATTTAATACATCACATACACCACACTAGTTTGTATCTGTATTATGTCATATGTAACTGCCAATCTCTAGTCAATAGACACCCTTCACGACCAGGACTCAGAGAGGAATGTTCTTTTACACATGTACATTTGCATACATTTATTTACAGTTAAATAGCCTTTTGCAAGTCACTATGGAACTTTCGTTGGAACGGAAACACCAGTAAAGTCTGTACATCTGAACGCTGAACGGAACCGAGTTCATTCAATTACTGTGCTTGTACTAATATCGTGCTTTATAAATAACCACCGATTATCATTTATCTAAATGTAATTTCTTTTTTTCCCCTCATCTATGGCATTCTAGTATATCTAAGTATCTATGTCTACATGTGAGGGAGTATCATCAATTTGTTTGTTAGACAAAACGCTTCTCAGATGAATTATAAAACAAAATAAATAAACAAAACAAGTGCCACGTTCATCTCAGCTCTCCGAGTCATTCGGTTTTTGCTAAATGCTCACAATCTTGTAACAGTACGGCCCGTGACCCCTTTGGGTCGTCATTTTGATTGTTTGGCTGCATATGCAATTTCCTTTCAGTCTGCTTTTTGTCTGCTTGAAGTATAAGCACAGTAAGTAAGTTACGCTAATCAATAATGCAACGTCGACATACTAGCATGACTACAGCTAAACCAAAAGAAACAGAAAATGTCACTTACGAGTAATGAATCCACAAAAAGGCGAGCGTCGTTTAAGGCAAATAAAATAGAATCAGCTTGCATGAATTGAATGTTTTCCTGCTGTGAAGAGTTGTAAAATAAGTCCTGCTTTTGAACTCGGCTTTACTGATGCACCGGTAATAAACAGAGCAGCCTTCAACTCCTCCGCTCGTCCACCGGGACTCCGTCGCAATAAATCCCTTCATATCAGCCACATCAACAACTAGAGCTGGAGAGTGGTCCGTTTAAAATACCGCTTTGAGGTAGGTTACAGGCATGAATTACGTTTTTCCAGAGCGAAGAAATGGTTGACTATGATATCTCCAGGTTTACTGATACAACTCAGATAGAAAAATAGAACGTTATGATTAGCTTAAATGTTTACACGTTGGTTTTCCATCACCACCATTTTAAGACGTAGGTCTGTACGGTCTTTTACTTCTTGATACAGGTGTTATGCTATATTCCAAACCCCTGCCAGATTATTATTACAGTGAAAATTAAAATTCACCCTTGCTATTAAGCAATTTATTCACGTTTCATTTTTATTCACCTTTTTCTTTCACGTAAGAATGGGTGGGCCATTTATACATTTTATGGGGTTGGCTTCAGGTCTCATTAGCACCCAGCTATTTTTAACTGTACAAACTGGTTTTGCCTCTTGATATTGCAATTGGTTTGTCTTATCGTTATATTTTAATGTATCTTAATTACGAGCACACTGGATAGCTATTCTTCTCATTATTTTCCTATAGCGAATAATGAACCGGAAGTCTCAGCCATAGGCTTACTTTTGCATTTAAGAAAAAGGTGGGTATTCTCTTTCTTCAACTGATCTTCTGGTGAAACGTCTTCTATCATGACGTATGCAAGACTTCTCCATCATTTTGATTTTAATAGTATTATTATTACTATCAATAATCTGGAATGTGTGGGGAATATGCCATTAAAACAGGCCTTTTGTGTAAAGACCTTGATTCATTCTGCATGTGCTGAATGCATCGCATTGCATTGAGTGTTTTAAATTCATGTCATATTTCAACATTAAAAAAAATTATTGAGGTCTCGCACCTGATAAAGAAAAATGTCACTAAAACCCACTGACACAGCAAGTGTTGCCATTAGGATGCTCCTCCTAATCAAATGAAGCATAACGCAGTATGCAGTGTGCTTGGGGTATCACTGAAACAAAAATATCACGGTATTATGGGAATGCTAACAAACGTAGGATGGTTTTGAAAATGATGGATACGTAATATCGCAGAGTGTGCGATACATCACTCGCCTTTCTTCAAAAATGGTCTTGCGTAGGTGGCACAGCAATTTAAATATGAAAATTGCCTAATTAGTGTGCTGACACAGGTTTTTTGTGCTCTGACTACGGGGGACTCTTTTACAGGGCTGTTTGGAGAATTTTGCCAAGAGACAAAGTATCATCATCATCCATCACACAGAGAAATGAAAGTATAGGACACATCAGGGGGGAAGATAGGAAAGTAGCAAAATAGCTAAAATATACAGGTCTACGTTTCACTGTGGTACTGGTTATAGATTCATACGATCTTTTCTAAATCATGTTTTTTTCTGTTCTATTTTCTATTTTTTTTTTATTTGCAACACAATTAGGATCTTCATCTGCACGTGTGCAGATTGCTGCAGGCGAAAACAACTACGCTTTCAGTTCATTTGCCACTGATGGTAGGACGTTACAACACTTCAGTGTGTTTCAAAGCTACAATAAAACCCAAATTGCAGTTCAGATATGACCAACTGAAGCAAAACGAATCTGTCCTATATCAGTCGTCATCTCCACACAGTTAAATGGCATTAAGCAAAATAATGTGCACCTTGAAATCAACCATTTTGTAAGACACGTGTTTAAAATCCATCAAAAAACACAAAAGAAAAGGGAGTATAAAAAAAGTTACACATAAAACATTTTATCCCACACTTTCAAAATCGCTAACTATCCACAACAGGCACATCTAGCTTCTGTCGCAGTTAAATTTCACCTTGTCTCTCAAAGTTAAGTACCGAAGAAATCCTTCATTGTGCTGAGACTCCTTTCTGTGACAAGTTTTGTGCTCGTTTTCAATTTCTTTTTTATTTTTCCGCCCTCACCACCACGTCTCCATAAATGCCTTCGGATATTCGACATAAAGACACAAAGAAGCACTTGCAACTGAACGGAAAGTTAAAAACTCCAACACTTTCATATATAAAGGATGCTTTTGGCTGATTTAAAGATACAGTGCTCTTTTAGGCAAATGTGATTTGTTGAACCAGAGGGCCAGGAGCGACATTCGGACCACTACTTATCCCTGACACTTTGATTTGTAGACCGTAAGTTGGCAACTGAAGAGTTTTGGAATAGTACCCTTCGCAGGCTTTCCGGATGTGTTGAGATGCTGAAAAGTGACCCTGTTTATTGTCCATACGTGCACCTTAAACTCTTTTTACTGTACTGATGCAACACGCAAAACACGGACACACCAAAACCTGACCAGCCTAGAAGAACACTGTATCTTTAACCTAGAAGATGAAGCGCATCCAGGTTCTGTCGAGTACAGTTTGGCGGACACTGTGTGAACTGTGATGGTCTTTGCCCCCCACTTTGCTGTGAACCAAACGGATCCTTGTCAGCCCACAGCGGTGAGGTGAATGAGGATCGCCAAAGGGAGCTGCCAGGAAGTGTTTTCTTGGCCTATTGTCTTGAGAAGAAGAAAACGAGTGTGTGTTCTCCCTGTTTTGTCGTCCCAAGTGGCTTGGACTCTTGTGATGATCGCATACTTTCTTTTCTTTGTACAGGATTCAAGTAGATGGTTGAAATGCTGCCCTGTTTATATATACAGTTTGTGGTCGAGCCACAGTTCAGCATGAAGTCAGTGTGAGCGGAGCGTTTGGCACTGGTACAGAACTGCTGATGAAACTCTACTAATAGGTTACAGCACCCTAAACAAGGACGTCTCGAGTCTAATCAGCATTTTTTTTTTAATTCGTGTACCATCGACGTGATACTTGGACCACTGTTTCTCCAGTGCGGTGGGTAGTCGGTTGGTTTAAAAGCCATTTGTGTGCACTGGATGCTTGGTTTCAAAGAGTTGTGTAAGGTTTTTTAAGGTTTTGTATTTGCTGCAAGAGACAAATTATGAAGTGTTCTGGATGTCCTCTTGCAGTTTGAGACATTGGCTCGAGGACACTCAACTCTGGAAATGAAGGTTTGTACACACTGAGGAGGACCGAGTGGTTTGTGATCTATATCAGCCAGAGCAATGACTTTTAGAAACCCAGATATTCCCTGACAAGACAGAAGTAATACAAAATAAAAAGCAACGAGAGAACGGCTTAAAAAAGATTGATTATTTCATTTGTCCACAAACATGTTGTGCCTATATTTGCTTGTCCATGACAATCAACATCATGGCTAGATGCTATGTATGCAAGGAACGTTATTGCCACAGTCCTGCTGTTTATTCAAGTGGACAGAAATGCGTTAATGTTTGTGTGTTTCCACAGCGCAGGCTACAAGGTGGTCTCATACTCCAGACGCTCTTGAACCAATGTGTCGTCTTTATATTGGAGGCGTGGCGGGGTCGGAGACGAGTCGATGGCCAGGATGGCTTTACGTATACTCCTGTCCAGTACGTGCCTCTCCCAGGCAGGGTAGCGGTTCCTGCACAAGTCTATTTTGATGACAGTCTCCTCCAGGCGCGGGGCACGGGAGGAAGGAGTTGAGGGCGCGGTGGGCCGCACCTGAAAGACAGGCACGCAACCGTCCCGTTCGCTGTACTTGGCCTCGCGGTCAGCGTCCCTGGCTAGCGTGCCTCCGCGGTTAGAGCGCAGGGAGTTGGTGGCACCCTCGGGGGGTAGCGTGAAGGTAGCGGTAGGGTCCTCGAGCTGGACCAGGCTGGCCGAGCGGCCAAAGCGTGGCCCATTGGGATGGAAGAAAGCGTAGTACATGAGCATGAAGACGATGCCGGTGAAGAAGCTAGAGAAGATGACGCACAGGGCGGGCACAGCGAAGGCGTCCGTGCTGGGCGGCAATCGGTACAGGTACCACAACGCGCTCAGGGCCGTGTTCTCCAACAGGATCATGAAGTAGTAGATAAAGAGACGGCAACGGGTGCGTCCCTCCTTCACGTTGAACCAACTGAAGATGTAGATGATTCCCACCACCATGTCAAAGACGATCTCTTCCCACTTGGTGATGCAGAATTCGGTCTCGCAGTGTACGATCCAAAAGGTCATGATGCACCAGTGCAGCACGATGAAGATGCCGAAGTAGAGCTGAAACACGGAGGCGAAGAGAGCGAAGGTCACTACGCGAGCGGCGATGGTGAAGAAGTGCCAGCAGAACTGGATGATGACGGCAAGGTAGCTGATGGGCTTCTTGTCGTCGCGGGAATCGCGCAATGCTTTCTGGTAGGAGGCCAGAGCCCAGGCCAGTGACACCAGGGAAGCAGCCGCTGTCATCCCTGAAATAAAAGGAGAGAAGTGTCGGTTATGGCTGAACGTCACAATCCTAAGTATGCCTGTCAATCAAACCAAGAAATATGAGCACATAGAGAACTACACACAGTATTTCTGTGCTGTGGAATATGTAAAGAAAATGTGAAATTATTTAGTGTTTTCTTCAGCTGACACATGTCAGCTCCTATAATTCAAGTTGTGGAAGCAAGAAATATTCCTGTATGGATTTTAGTTTTTTTATATTTATAAGATATAATATATTTTAACATCTAGTCTCAGCCTCAGACGCCCACGGACCTTTGCCTGAACGTCTGATGCATATGGCACGCAAAATTGGAAACACTTCAGAATATTGAAAGTCATCATGGGTTTGTTTGAAATATATAGGATTTCCGGGAGACGCGTGTGTTGCGTTTTTTAACGTTCTGCCTGGAAACAAAGATGCCGTGACGCCAAACCCCCTCATGGAAGAAATCAGCTGTCATGTTTACAGTTGTGACAATGAGCGCTTATCAAGATCAAAGAAATGCTGAATTTACAAAAGTATGTGAAATATGTAAAGTTTGCGGCATAGACTCTTTAAAATACGTTCAAGAGTTTTACACACCAGTCTGTTATTGTGGGGACATTTCCACACCTCTAAACATGACACAGCACAAAAAAAAAAAACGATTGGTTGCTTTACCTGTCAGCCATATGGCCTTTTGGGTGGTCCTTGGCCATTTAAAGCAGCCAAGGTTCCCACACCTTCCTACGTCAGTCTAAAGGTCTGGCTATGCAAGACTAAGTAATATCAAACAAGAAAGAGTGCAATTTTCCTCAATATTAGCACTGAGTGTGAACCTTATCCAAATATGACAATATATTTTAGACAAAATATTATTATTTTCTGTTTCACTAATTAAAATTGTTCCAAACAATGCTGGAGTAGAACATTTGTGCTTCTCAGAGCAAAATTGCAGTGCTTTGTTCCTGAATGAATGTTTTTGAACATATCACTTGACTCAATGATTCAATAATCAATTTATAAAGACAGCCACTTGCTTAGTTTCTAAATGAATCAGCCACATTGAACAAGTCACTTCAATGAATGATTCAATGAATCACCCATTAATCACTCATTAAGACAGGGTTTTGCTGCCAAATACTGGCAGTTTTAGTGTCATATTTATTTATCCATGACAGGTCTAAACCAGCCAAGATACCAGCATAAAAACACACTTACTCTTACCCCAGATTTTTTAGGTTCTCAAATTATAAAAATCTATTATTAAAAAGTATATACACTGTATAGAAACCGCATATAGAAAGAAACCCAGTCATTGAACGGCTTCAAATGAAAAATGAACTGTGTTGTGTGAATAAAACAAAGAAAAAAATATAAATATAAAATATCACTTGTAAGCTAAATATGTTTGCATTTCCATTCAATCTTTACAGTTTTTAGTTAATTTTATTATACACTACCAGTCAAAAGTTTTTGGACAGTAAGATTTTTAATGTTTTTTAAAGAATTCTTCTGCCTACCAAGCTTCCATTTATTTGATCCAAAATACAGCAAAATCAGTAATATTGTGAAATATTGTTACTATTTAAAATAACTGCTTTCTATTTGAATAAATATTTTAAAATGTAATTTATTCCTGTGATCAAAGCTAAATTTTCAGCATCATTATTCCAGCCTTCAGTGTTACATAATAAATGCTTTTTGAGTAGCAAATCAGAATATTAGAATGATTTCTGAAGGATCATGTGACTGGAGTAATGATGCTACAAATTCAGCTTTGAAATCACAGGAACAAATTACATTTTAAAATATATTTAAATAGAAAACAAATATTTCAAATAGTAAAAATATTTCAAAATGTTACTGTTTATGCTATACTTTGGATCAAATAAATGCAGGCTTGGTGAGCAGAAGAAAATTAAGTATCTTACTGTCCAAAAACTTTTAACTGGTAGTGTATATTTATGAACCAAATTACTAGCTGTAAGTTAAAGCTCTAGGTGAAAATAGTTATGACTTTTAAAATTATGTAAATTAAAACAACAGAAATGACAAAAGTCTTCTACATCATCATATTACTATTGCTTTATTGGAAGTGTTTTTCTTATTTAAAGTGGCCAAAACCGTACATTTCATGTTAACCAGCTATAAATGTACTGAAGCTTGACATGTGAAACACTTCTTGCCTAGATACAATAGGATACTGGTTTCAGACGCAGAATAGGAAGTGCTCACCAAGGCATGCAAATGTATTTATCTCGTTACTACATCTTTATGTATTCATGACTCTGGAGAATAAAGTCGGAAGTGGGCTAATGGAGTAGCTTGACCGTGGAAGTGTCCGTCAATGGCTCGCGCTCCGATGCATATCACGCGTGGCCCTGCTGTAATGAATTTGTTTGCGATTTCATATCTAGACCCTCTGGTGAGTCACACCACACCAAGGTTTACAATTTCCGGCCCTAATCAAAGCTGATAAACAGTGACTCAAGAGATGTTGTTGTTTTTTTGATGAGATTTGTGTTTTATTTTCTCTTCAGGGAAAACAGCCTCTGTGGAATTCTGCTTAACAGCACCTTTCCACATTTATGACTCACTGGCCCGTGAGTGAGATGTTATCCATCATGTTGTCCAAAAAACTCGCTTGTGCTTAATGGAGGAGGCTTTACAAGCCATCTGCATCAGATGGAGTACAGTAAAGCAGCCAGCAGTGACTACAGGTGCGTGAAGCCCATCTTTACCGCTGTGACACTCTGTTCTCGTGGAGTTGGCTGCCATGTGCTCAAGCTGCTGGAGTGATCAGTTTCTTGTAGGAGTGAGTGAGACAGAATACAAAGACTACAAACACTGTCCAGTCCATCCGTACCGAAAGAATCACTGCACAGCAGTTCACTCTAGAATTAAAGTTCCTGATAATTTACTCCAAAATCCAAAATGTTCACGTCTTTCTTCCTTCAGTCAAAAATGAAGGTCTATATACTATAGTGGACTTCAATGGGGATCAACGGGTTGAAGGTCCAAATTGCAATTTCAGTGCAGCTCCAAAGGGCTCTACACGATCCCAGCTGAGGAATAAGGGTCTTGTCTAATGAAACGATCGGTCATTTTCTAAAGAAGGAAAAAAAAATCTATACTTTTTAACCACAAATGCTTGCCTTGCACTAGCTCTGCGTCCACAACTTCATGCATTTACGAAATCATGTTGGAAGGTCACGCAAAATGTAGGCAGAAGAGCCGACCCAGTGTTTACAAAACGAACATACAAAGAAAGTCAAACACTGTTTACAAAAAAAGGCAAATCAACAATGTTGGATGATAAGATGAAAATAAGATGGCGTCTACCCTACCTTTTTGAACTGAAATACACAGACAAAGATCTTTCCAACGTGACTACGAAGTTGTGGATGCAGAGCTAGTGCAAGATGAACATTTGTGATCAAAAAGTATATAAATTTAGATTTTTTATGGAAAATGACTGATAGTTTTGCAAGATAAGGCCCATATTTCTTGGTTGGGATCGTGTAGAGCCCTTTGAAGCTGCATTGAAACTGCAATTTGGACGTTCAACCTGCTGATCCACATTAAAGTCCACTATATGTAGCGAAATCAAGTAATGTTTTCCTCAAAAACCTTAATTTATTTTCGACTGATGAAAGAAAGACATGAACATCTTAGATGAAATGAGGGTGAGTAAATGATCAGGAAATTTTAAATTCTGGAGTGAACTAATGCTTTAAGGCTGATACTGAGATAAAAGATTAATATAGTAACACTGTCTAGACAAGTTCAGCAGCACCAACGAGGAAAGTTCACTCAAAAATGCTTGTATGCAGGTGAACTAGTCTAATTTTTTATTTAGTGTTTGTCTATGATCAATTAAAATGTTTAGCAGTCATAAAAACAGTGTTGTCTTTCATCTGCAGTTCTAGACAGGCAGCATATGGCTTTCTCACATATTAAACCTGAAACATCTCTCTCTTGTCAGAGAAAAGACTAATAAATCTGACATTCTCACTGCATTGAACGGTTCCTGAGATACCAAGACAGACTTTCAATTCATTAGTACCCTCATTAATTCGAAATGAAAACCAAGTGTAAATATTCTCTTGTCTTTACCTCTCAGGTTGACATTCATACCCAAATCATATCGAGACAATACACAGTTATAATGTCTTTTTATCACCCTTCCAGTTAATGTTGTAGTGCAAGCAGAGGAGAGCTTGAGATAACAGGACGCTTCAGTGCCAATCAGTTCTTTTCAAACGGCATCAGCATCTCACGTTCCTAAGATAACACCATCGCGGTCCACGGCTATGAATAATTGAACGAGTCCTCATGTGAAATGATGAATGTGCAAAGATGTGTTAATTTGTGTCCAAATAAAGGTGAGTATTATTTTCATTTCGCAGAGGCTGCAGGCTCACCGTTCGTCTGTGACAGACAGATTTGCTTTTTCTCTGCCATCTGTATTCAGATGAGCTGTGCATTATGGACACTCTACACCGAACAAAGCAGACGATCAATGGTAAAGATATTCATTGATAGCATAAAATAGCACATTCATAACAGAGAATGTGCACCTTGGGCATCTATTTTATTAGTCTGAAAAGCGATTAAAAGCACAGAATCTTATCTGTGGAAATGACTGTGTGATGTCGACACTCCCAGAGCGAGTGGCAAGCAGTGGTCATGTCCTCTGTGAAGATCTTTACAACAGGAAGACTGTGAGTGTGGACGGGTAGTCAACAGTCTTTATAACAGTAAACAGCCACCAATTAGCAGACTGCAGTCCAGATCTGGACCCAAGATGTGAATCCATCCAGACTGTAAATAGTAGAAGTAGAAACATAACATTATTTCTCCTCATGGAATAGATTAGCCATGATTTGCAACGTGATCTCATGATGAAAACATACCTGTGGGAACCTTTTCGCAACACACAAAATACGTACCGCCATGTAGATTTCGTGACATATTCGATGTGAAATGTCCACTGAGTGGCGTTAAAAGAGTGTTTTATTTCCCGGAACAGATGAACGTACATATGGTATGTTTTATGTGACGTTGGTTTGTGCACGTCACCGCAGTTCTGAGTTGAAATGTCCGTTAAATTGCGCTATAACGCTAATGCTCTGTGACATTTTAAAATAATGTACCATCTGCACTACACCTAAACCTACCCAATAGTATGAACAAAAGCAAAAGTGACGTAAAAACGCAATCGCAAACATGCAGTTTTTGCTTGTTTTTCAATCTCTCGTCTTTCAGCTCAGAGTCATGTTTTCACGGGATTCGTACCAAAGGATTTCGCATCCTAAGTCCAATTCAGTGCAGGCTGAGCTACCGAGCAAGCTTGTTATGTCTGAAAAGCAAAACATTTGGAGCTATATTCATAACTGTGTACAAAAGCAATTACAAGTGCTTGTTTTAACACCTCTAGTGGTCATTTCTGTTGGAAACTGCAGTGATATGTACTTTTTGGTATGCATTTTGTGTCTTGCGGAAAAGTTCCCACAGGTACGTTTTCATCATGAGATCAGGTACAGTGCCTTGCGAAATTATTCATAACCCTTCATTTTTTTTTTCACATTTTGTTATATTGCTGCCTTATGTTAAACTACTTTAAATTACTTTTTTCCCACATCAATCTACACTCCCTACTCCATAATGGCAAAGCAAAAATAGGTTTTTAACATTTGTGCAAATTTATTAAACATAAAAAACTGAAAAGATCTCATTGCATAAGTATTCATACCCTTTTCTGGGACACTCGAAATTTAGCTCAGGAGCATTCATATTGCTTGGAGTTAAACTGTGGCAAATTCATTTGAATGAGTATGATTTAGAAAGGCACACACCTCTCAGAAAAGGTCTAACAGCTGAAAATGCATATCAGAGCAAAAACCAAGTCCTGAGGTCAAGATAACTGCCTGTAGAGCTAGACTTGTGTTAAGGCAATGATCTAGGGAAGAGTTCAGAAAAAAAAAATCTGCTGCATTAAAGGTTCACAGAAGCATGTAGCCTTCCATTATCCATAATGGAATGCGATTGGAACAACTAGGACTCTAGAAAATGTCTGCCAGCCCCCATCCAAGCTGACAGAGCTTGAGAGGTGAAAAGGTGAGGCAAAGAATGGCAGATAATTGCCAAATGCAGATGTGCAAAGCTTGTCACATCATACCCTAAAATGACTTGAGGCTGTAAAGGTGCTTCAACTATGTACTGAGTTAAGGGTATGAATACTTATGCAATGTACTTATTTCAGTTTTTTATTTTTAATAAATTTGTAAAATTTACACTCCATACACCATAATAACGACAAAGCAAAAACCAAATTTGCAAATTTTACAAATTTATTAAAAATAAAACACTTAAATAAGTACAGTAAGTAAATGAATTTGCCACAGTTTAACTCCACTCGAAGTGTAGTAACATCTAGAAGTAATATGAATGCTCCTGAGCTAAATTTCGAGTGTCCCAGAAAAGGGTATGAATACTTATGCAAGGGGATATTTTCAGTTTTTTATTTTTAATAAATTTGCACAAATGTTAAAAACCTATATTTTGCTTTGCCATTATGGAGTAGGGAGTGTAGATTGATGTGGGGAAAAAAAAAACATAAGGCAGCTACATAACAAAATGTGAAAAAATGAAGGGGTATGAATAATTTCGCAATGCACTGTAGGTGTTTACACAGATGAATCTGAAGCAACATGAGACAAATTATTTAGCTACCATTTCATTTGCAGCGAATCACATTAAAATATTCTCTTAAAATTTGAGGTTTTCAGGCAGATTCTATACTTAGCAGTCTTAGCAGTGTGTGGACACAACCACCCTTCAATGTGAAAAATAAATTCACTGCTTTTTATCCCCAAAAAACTTTAACAATCAATTATCAAGCCGTTTAGATTTTCTGAGCATTATGACATCATATTGCTAAAGCCCCGCCCCAACCGCTGACGGACTGTCCCATATTAGCAAATTTCCACCTCAGCCAGTTGCACGCTCTCTACCAGTAGTTGGATGTAAGAGTCATAAGAGCATAAGAGTCTTTACTCCTGACATCAGAGCCACTGAGGTGTAAAGCACCACCAAATACACAAAAAAAATGGAAGAAAGCGGGTGAGGAGTAGCTCATTATCATTTAAAGAGGCATGCACTAAAATGGGTTGCTGTAAACAGAGCTGGTTTTGACAAGGTAAAAAGGCTGTTGTTTTACACAACCCATGAGGAATTTCTTAAATAACGTTCCATCTGCACTACACCTAAACCTACTCGATAGTATGAACAAAAGTGAATGTGACATAAAAATAAATAATCACAAGCATGCCATTTAGCTTGTTTTTCGATCTCTTATGTTTCAGCTCTTTTATTGTGAGTCATGTTTAATCACAGGATTTGTGCCCAAGGATTCCTCATCCTAAGTCAAATTTCCAGAAATCAGTGCCACTGAGAACGCAGTGGATTTGTTTTGTTTTTGATGGTAAAGAACCACCAACTAAGCAAAACAAACAAAAAAAAAAAAATAGAAGAAAGGGGCGGGGTGAGCAGTAGTTCATTATTATTTAAAGAGACATGCACCCAAACAGGTAGCTGTGAACAGAGTTGTTTTTGACAAGGTAAAAAGGATGTTGTTTTACACGACCATTGAAGAATTTTTTTTAATATCGTTCCATCTGCACTACTCCTAAACCTACCCGATAGTATGAACAAAAGTGAATGTGACAAAAAAAGCAATTCCAAGCATGCCTTTTTAGCTTGTTTTTCGATCTCTTATCTCTCAGCTTTTTCACTGAGTCATGTTTTTTTAATTATAATGAGCTACGTGAGCAGTAGCTCATTATAATTAAAAGAGACATGCACTGAAACGGGTTGCTGTGAACAGAGCTGTTTTTGGCCAGTTAAAAAGGGTGTTGTTTTACACGACCATTGGGGAATTTTATCTAAAGTATGTTGCAGACATTTCATGAAGAGCGTAATAAATTATACCAATTTGAGGAAAATGGGCAACCCATGTCCCCTTTAAAATATATTAAAATACCTATCTATCTATCTATCTATCTATCTATCTATCTATCTATCTATCTATCTATCTATCTATCTATCTATCTATCTATCTATCTATCTATCTATCTATCTATCTAGTGTTTGTTTATACTGCGTGAGAGTTTTTTTCAATAGCTTATTTATGTGTTTAACCCACTTAGATTAAATCTGGCCCATTAGTAGCTGGAGAGAGCTGAGGGGGTGTAATGACTACTTTGCAAAGTGGGGTAATTAACTGACAGAGGCCAGGCTATAATTCTTATTCTGTGGGCTATCTGGCCTGCGGCTTGGTTCCGGTGCTCTCTACGACAGTGAGGGTGCATGTATTCCTCCCTCACTCCCTCCCTGCCTCGAATCCTGCGCACGTGCAGCGCATCCTGAGGAGACGGTCGCCACGGGAACCTGCCACGGTCCAGCGTGTGAGGCTGTGAGAGCGGCAGCAGTGACGTAATGCTCCTTGCTGCTCCTGCTCATGAGGGCTGCAGTAATTTGGAGAGGGGAGGAGGGCATAGACAGTGTGTGTGTGTGTGTGTGTGTGTGTGTGTGTGTGTGTGTGGTTGAGAGAGTGTTGTGTGTTTGTAGGGAGTGTAGTAGCAGCAGGGTTATGCAAACCACAGCATCACTGCAGTATCTTCTTCATCTACTTCTACAGGCTCTTAAAATCTGGTTACATTAAAGGGATAGTTCACCCAAATATGAAAATTCTGTCATTAATTACTTACCCTCATGTTATACTAAACCCGTAAGACCTTTGATCATCTTCAGAATACGAATTAAGATATTTTTGATGAAATCCGAGAGCTGTTTGACCCTGCATAGACAGTAATGGTACTACCATATTCAAGGCCCAAAAGGTAGTAAGGACATTGTTAATATAGTCCATGTGACATCAATGAAGCTATGAGAATATTTTTTGTGTACAAAGAAAACAAAAACGCAGGAGCTCGCGCTCTGATGTAGAACGTCCATCTCTCGTAGTTCATAATCTGTATATCCTGGTTCAAATGAAAGGCTGGGCAAAAAATTGCAAGTCATATTCTCTGTCAAAATCTTCAGACATTTTGTTGAAATCTTCAGACAGATTGTTTTATGTACAGTGCACATCTTCCTCTGCTTGCAATCAAGGCACAGCGCATCTGGGTTCTATGTCAGGAAGGCAAGTTCTGTTCATAAAATGATGGTTGAACCACTATTGTCACATTGATTATTTTATCGATGTCCATACCTACTTTCTGGGTCTTGAACGTGGTAGTTGTGTTGCTGTCTATGCAGGGTCAGAAAGCTCTCGGATTTCATCAAAATGATCTTAATTTGTGTTCTGGAGATGAACAAAGGTTTTAAAGGGGTCATCGGATGCCCATTTTACACAAGTTCATATGATTCTTTAGGGTCTTAATGGAAAGTCTATAATATACTTTGGTTAAAAATTCTCAATTGTAGTGTAAAAAAAAACACCCTTGTACCTTGTCAAAATCAGCTCTGCAAAAAATCTATTCATTCTATTGCATGTTTCTTTAAATGCAAAAAACCCCGCCCCTCTCTGCCATGAGATGATGAGCACATTCCTTTCAAAACTGAAGTAATGTTAATCCTCTGCATCTTCAGCGGCTCAGGTGTCAGGAGTAAACTACGACTGCTGTTCATTGTAACATCCAACAACAGAACACCTCAATCTCTCAATCGGAGACATTCTCGTCTTCCTTTGCACCTGAGTTGACACAATGGCGATTGGAGTCGGACAGTTTCAGCTTGGTGAGGGCGGGTCTAAGGTAAGGCGCTCATGTCAATCAACTATCGTGTCGGTGTGTACACAAACTGCCAACATGCATTAATGTTCAAACAACATGTAAAAGTGAGTTTTGCATCCGATGACCCCTTTAAGCCCGGTTCAGACAACACAATTTTAGCCTGATTTTGGCACAATCTGCTTGACGTAGGACAATGGACATCAGAATTTAATCGTTTTATCTTGTGTAGTGTGTCATAGTGGACGACAACTGTTGCCACATCTGCAAAGCTTCACAATGTCAACACAGAAAGCTGTTTAATTTTTTTCCCCTCATCCATGACTGGTTGGATGAGTTCTGTCACATCTGTGACACTGGTCAATACAAGCACAGAAGCGCCTTCGTCCATGCTTTCAAACAAGTCGAAATGAAAGAGAGACAATGGTATCGGTCATGCTAGGTGGAAATTTACAATGGAGGAAATGTTTGTGGCGCTATGACAATAATACTCCTGCATTTATGATGTTTCATTGAGGGACTACTGCAACAGAGTGAAAATGAAGCTCAAATAAAAACTTCTTTACCTCAGTTCTCTTTGACAGTCCAAACTATCCCTTCATGTAATCCAGATTTGTGTCCAGGGTCAGGTTTTCTTGC
Organism: Garra rufa; assembly: GCF_049309525.1. Classification (NCBI taxonomy): domain Eukaryota; kingdom Metazoa; phylum Chordata; class Actinopteri; order Cypriniformes; family Cyprinidae; genus Garra; species Garra rufa. The sequence goes on along the minus strand of NC_133370.1, from coordinate 25,013,932 downwards.
TTCTTTTTTTTTTTTTTTGATGACAAGAAAGAGCAAAACGTGCTATTGTTAGTTTACGCTCATGTCTAGTTCACTGTATCGACAACAGTGCGCACGTTGTTAAAAATGGCAAGCTGAATGGTTGGGTTGCAACATGTAGTCTGACATGTTTCTTGTTCATGACACGACAAGATTTTAGTCAAAATCGCATAATCTGACACAGTGACTGTCATAACCGTCAAAAAGAATTGTGTAGTCTAAACCGGGAATTACAGGTTGGGAACATAATGAGGGTGAACTAACTCTTTACTATTGTATACAAAGCATATATGCATAAAATTTGTGTGAGAAAAAAATGCACTTGAAAAACCCTTGAAGAGCACTGTTTAAAACTTAAAATTGATTCTTATGATGCTTCCGTGATAACTTATTTAACTAGAAAATAAAAATTATGCAAAATTAGTGACAGGGGACACATTTGTGTTTATGACATACAGATGAAAAATAACTGAAATACAAAGAATAATTAAGGAGAAAGAGTTGCTTCCTGTACTCTTGAGTCCACTGGGTACATGTTATGAGCAAGGCTTTTTCCTGTGTTGAAGTGTTGCAGGAAATGGTTAGACTGAGTGGCCCATTATTTATGTGAGCAGGTAGAGAGATTTTATTTCTGGCGGGGGTCCAAAGAGAAGCTACGTAAGGGAAAATAGTGAGAAAAGATACGGCCTTACTGACTGACAGCGTCTTTTACTGCGACATTTACTGGGAAAGTTAGGGAGGATGCATTTGCAGAGTGAACAAGGGACAGCCTGAGTAAGAGAAACACAAATCAAATGCGTCCTACATTTCACCACCGCGCGCCTGCCGTCTGCCATCAAATGGTACCCAAGTTGTTTTGTCTATTTAGAAGACACTGAGCTTTTGAATTATGACTGTACTGCTGGGTTAAATTTTTACACTTTGCTCAATGTTGTTTTTTGACTTGTAAGTGTAAGAGCGACAAATCTCAAAGGAAAGTCTCCGATGAAAGCGTTCGGAGCATCAGACGGCTCTCCGCTCTGCTCTACCAAACACCATGAGCAAAACTGCCTCCAGAACCGCTCCCACTGTCACACGGAGCAGACGCTCAGATCCTCACGCTCCAAAAAGAGGATATTCGCAGCTCTGTTGCATTAGGAGCCCAGGACCCCTGCTTTCATAAATCATTTCTCAGCCTTGATGGAAGAAAATTCTGACAGTCCCTGGGCACTTTTGTTTATGGAAGATTATGAAGAACAGAAGACAACACATAAAGGCTCTGAAGCTTTAACTGCTAGGCAGGGCTCTGCAATCCGCAAAGCACAAAAGCACAAATCAACAGAATAGCCATTTATGAACAGCTCTGGTAACATGACCATTTTTTATGAGTGTTGGTTAATGGGGGCCGACTGAAGGGTCACCACAATGTCAAGCTGAAGGTTTTAAAGTGTCTCGTAAATCTACACTAGTGTTCTTAGTAGCAATGGGAAACATGACAACAGATTATCTTCTGATCTAAAAGTCCGGCTCTGCGAAACTACATAACATGGTCCACTTATTCTTATCCAAAAAGTTGCCCACTTGTACAGGAAGAGACTGATATGTGAAGAGTACTAATAAGTACTAATAAACAGCCAATATTGTAGTAATATGCATGTTAATAAGCAACAAGTTAATAGTGAGAATTGGTGCCTAAACTAAAGTGTTACCTGTAAAGCAAGTTTGTTGGTTGAATATGCCAGCTAAGAAATTGCTAATACCACAGTAATAGATGAGTCTACAAAATAGAAAGAAAATAAACTAGAAGTACAAAACAAGGATTTGTCAAGTAAAATGTCAAAGGATTTCGCTATAATCCAAGAGGAGACTGGTTTTCCTTTGCTGTAAACAAAACTTGGTTCTTGTGAGACTAGGATATTCTCACCTGAGCTTATGCCATTGCTTCATCCTACATGATCCACCGGAACGCCACTCTCTCATGAACGTGTGTACGACAGTTAGCAGAGGCTACACTGTAAAAAACTTGTTGAGTCAACTTAAAATAATTTGTTACCTGGCTGCCTTAAAATTGTAAGTTGAAATGTTAAGTTGTACTGAGTGACAACTTAGATATTTGAGTTGATTCAACTTAAATATCTAAGTTGTCAAGTAGTACAACTTAACATTTAAAGTTGACTAAACTTATTTGAGTTGACTGAACTGACAGCGTTTAAGACAGCAGGGTAACAAATTATTTTAAGTGTTTTTTTTTTTGTTTTTTTTTACAGTGTAGAGAGTATAGTTTATAAAGTTTTAAATATGGATATTGTTCTCACACAAACACATTGATTAGCTTCATAAGGCCTTTATTAACTCCTCAGAGCCATGTGGAATACTTTTTATGATGGATGGATGCACTTTATTGGACTTCTCAACACCCGTTCACTGCTATTATAAAGTTTGAAAGACCCAGGATATTTTTTAAGATATAACTCTGATTGTATTCGTCTGAAAGAAGCAAATCATATACAAATCATATACACCTAAGATGGATTGAGAGTAACTAAATCATGGGGTAATTTTCATTTTTGGGTGAACTTTACCTTTATCTACGACGGTACGATGCATCATGCAATCAACTAACTAGTTGCAACTCTTTCCTGAAACTCGCACATCTGTCGCTTGAACAACATTGTAAAAGAGCATAATAGGACCCCTTTAAACCAAAGTCTTTATTTTGTTTTGGTGGGGCACTAGAACATGCCCTCATTCTTGCTGGTTTGTAAAACCACATAATTTTTCACATAATTTACATTATTACAATGGCTTTCTCCCCAGGCTGGCACAAATGGCTCAATTAGTTCAGAGATTTCCACTTTCCGAAAAACCAAATGTATTGTGATTGGTTAGCAGTCCCACTGCGTTGCAATTGGCGAACAGCTTAAACGGCATAATATTGTCACCTTCCCACAGCAGCAAACTAGATGAAAGTGATTCTTACATTCTAAATATGGATATTTTTCTTACAAAAACACACCAGATCGCTAAAGGAGGCTTTTACTGACACCCCTGGAGCCATGCAAGACACTTTTTTATTATGGATCGACTTGTTTTGGACTGATGGAGAGATACACTTGTCTATGCCGTTCAGTTTTAAAGTTTGTGAGGGCCAGGATTATTTTTAATATAACTCTGATTGCATTTGTCTAAAAGAAGGATGTCATATACACCTAGAATGCATGAAGAATGGGTAAATAAAACACTACAGTATTGATGGTCCTATCATCAGCCTGCGAGATCGCTGATTCATGATATTATCATTATTGTATTGACCCATACAATGTATTTTTGGCTAATTGCTACAAATATACCTGTATTACTTAAGACTGGTGTAGATTGTAGCCCTATATTCTAAAGAAATGCCTTTTGAAGATATTTCTGCTGATATTTCACTAGATGTTTCAGTAGATGTCTTTCAAGTAAATATTTTGTTGAGGGCTCTTAAAAGCATAAATGGATCTGTAATAGGACCGTCTGCTGCCTTCGTCACAGCCCGGAAGAGTTACTACTGTGAAGAGTTTGGGAGTGTGAGCGATTTTGTGGTGCCATTCACCAATTCGCGTTGTCAGAACATCAATTTCCTGCGGCTCTAGAGTGACCAGACAACTTAAGTTAAGAAAACCCTTAGCGCTAAAAAAAATAATTTAAGCTTTCTTATCCTAAGGGTTTTGCTGAAACCAGGTTTTGCTGATTAGAAAAAAAAATACTGTCTGGATCTTAGTGCCCATGAGCAAAGATGGCAGATTTCAAATCACATTATTCCAGAGGGTCATATGTCAGCCAAGTAACTGTCATTAAAATGAATGAGAATGTTAACGGATAGCTTTCTCCAGGTATTACAAACCTGCTTGCATCAGACGGTCAGTAAACGGACTTTGGCTGACACTACAGGATTTAAAACATTAAGTGATATAAACAACTTGAGTTTTATGAGCCGATTGCTAAACAATGCTTTAAAACAGTTCCTGTAACTGTTAGCTGTATCATTTGCAGCTTAAAATGGTGTGTCTCCAAAAAGGCACCCAAACAAAATTGCACTGGTTTAAAGACTTGATTTTTTTCCCCTATAAATTCCCACTTTTGGCAACACTCTTGGAAAAGCACTCTGCTTCACTCCCTTTCAGCAGTCTTTTATGTTCAGTGGCAGTTGAGTTTTTCTCACTCTCTGTCCCTTTCCATCACTGTTATATGGACAGGATGAGATGTGTAAAGTGAAGGATGACAGTAAACCTGGGAGTTCTCTCTTCTCAGTATGTCCTACCCTCACCCTTACAAAGAAGTATGGCAGCTGTACCATTGTGCTAGTATTCAAAAAGAAGAACCTAGACAAAACAAAATGTTGGGATCCCTGTTAGGTAGCTTTTCTCCTAGCCTCACTGAACTTGTTAGGCTTGTCTGTTTTGCTGGTTTTAAAGAGCATTTGGACACTTATCAACTGGTCAGGTTTGAAGACCAGCTGGTCACTTTTAAACCAAGAAGCATTGTCACAGTCAGCACAGCGAATTTACAGTTGCATGACCAAACATAAACAAAATCTAAAATGACTGGATTTTGAACAGCAACAGTAAATGTGATCAAAAAACAATCGAAGTCCAAACATAAAGTTGAGGTCAAAAGTTTACATTCACCTTGCAGAATCTGCAAAATGTTAATGATTTTACCACAATAAGAGGGATCATAGAAAATGCATGTTATTTTTTTTAGTACTGAACTGAACAACATATTTCACATAAAAGACATCTACATATAGTCTACAAGAGAAAATAATAGTTGAATTTACAAAAATGACCCCATTCCTTTAACTCTTGAACCCGATGCTCTTCAGAAAAATCCTCCAGGTTCCCCAAATTCTTAGGTTTTTCAAAATTTTTGTGGATTTGAACCCTTTCCAGCAATGATTGTATGATTGTGAGATCCATCTTTTCACACTGAGGACAACTGAGGGACTCATATGCAACTATTACAGAAGGTTCAAACACTCACTGATGCTCCAGAAGGAAAAACGATGCATTAAGAGCCCGGGGGTGAAAACTTTTGAACAGAATTAAGATATGTACATGTTTCTTATTTTGCTTAAACATCTTTTCTTTTTTTCATTTAATCCTGCCTTTCAGAAGCTACAGAAGATACTTACATGTTTCTCAGAAGACAAAATAAGTGAAATTTACCCTGATCTTCAAATTCAAAATGTTTTCAGCCCCCGGCTCTAAATGTATTGTGTTTCCTTCTGGAGAATCAGTGAGCATTTGAACCTTCTGTAATAGTTGCATATGAGTCACTCAGTTGTCCTCAGTGTGAAAAGATAGATCTTAAAATCATACAATCATTGTTGGAAAGGGTTCAAATACAAAAAAATCTTGAAAAACCTAAGAATTTGTGGACCCTGGAGGATTTTTCTGAAGAACATTGGGTAGTTTAACTGTTCAGGACAAACAAGGGACTCGTGAACAATTAACACTAAACAAAAAAACACAGCTGTGTATCATTCAGGTAACAACACAGTATTAAGAAAACTTTTGATCGAGGTCATTCAACTATTATTTTCTCTGGTGGACTATCTTTTATGTGAAATATTAAGTCAGTACTAAATAAAACATAACATGCAATTTGTATGATCCCTCTTATTTTGGTAAAATAATTAACATTTTGCAGGTTTTGCAAGGTTTATGTAAACTCAACCTCAACTGTAAGTGTTTGAGCGTGCTTGTGTTGTGTTACCTTGAACAGCCTGGAGTTTGTGAGTCTGTATGATGATACAGAGCTGGAGCACCAGCTGAGGTGCGCTCTCCAGGAACGTGGCCAGTAAGTGGAGCATGCTAACGTCTGCATACTCGTACACCATCCTCCAGTAGAACCTCCAGCGGTCATTCTCTCCGCTCTGCCTGCTCCTGATGCCCAGATAGATTGTGTGGAAGTACCTGTGCGGGACACAAAGAAAGCCCTTTTAAAACCTCTCTGAACTCTCACTGAACTCTCAATGACAGGGCAGAATCAGCTTCTGAGACAGGCACTCGGCTAGAATATCTCAATGTTTTGTCTGCCTTCCTATTCAGCATGACCTTACAACCGGACAGACTGTTCCAGGCTATGTTGTTCTCTGCACTGTTTTGTAAACAAGATCTGTGGATGGACCCGTTTGGAACTGCTGATGTATTATATTATTTAATGTCAAAGCTGATGACTCAACACAACATCTCAAAATGATTAAACCAAAAATGGAACATTATGTCAATGTAGTATGAACAGTTAAACACTGAATCCTTTATAATGTTTGACAATTTCCACAAATATTACACAAAATTGGACCTTTATTTTTTTATTATATGTTTGTTACATTTTCTTTTCTTTTTATATGAGGGTTGCATTTTTAAAGATGGCATATCATGAAAATGTAATTTTTTTCCCATGTTTTAATGGCTATAATCGGGTCCCCGGTGCATCTACCAACTAGAGTGCGGATCGGGCCGCATTTTTCTGTCCGAGCCCGGCCCGAGTCCGACAGAGCAGTAACCGAACCCGACCCGAGCCCGACAAGCATTCAGATATTTATGTCCGAGCCCGATCCCAGCCCGACACAGTTAAAATCTCTTTTTTCACTCATACTAATGACACATGCACTTTTTTTGTGTGGAAAGCCCGCTTTTATTAAGCAACTGTAAAAAAAGCATTCGGAAATGTCAACAGATGAGAGCGTCAGTGCACACTGGGCAAAAAGTGCTGTTATAACACGGGCGCACTATCGCGCTGAGGTGACCGAGCCCGACCCGAACCCGAGCATCCTTTCTAAATATCTGTCCGAACCCGGCCCGACCCGTCGGGTTCCGTCGGGTACCGTCGGGCTCGGCTCGGATATCCATCCTCTACTACCAACCCAGAAAATGTGAAAAAGGACAACCCAGTAATTTTTTTTGGTAAGCCTTTTTCTGCAAGCTTGTGAAAAAACGAGCTGCTTAGATTTTGCTCCCCCTGTGACACAGAAAGGGGATTTTATTATAATATTACTGCCCCTTAATCTGCACATTTCTACCCACTGCGTTTTCACAAGCGACAACGGTGTACCAGTTCGGTGTACAAGTTTGTGCAAAGCATGCTAACTGTTCTGTCTTTGGCTGCACAAATGAACACAGAACACAAGAGAGCAGTGGATTTATTGATTTATTTACTTTATATTACGCTGCTGCCACACAGATCATAAGTCCAATTAATAAACTATGCGCACTCTCGGGGCTCTGTTCCCTATCGTATTTTTGCATGAAATTTAAACACATTTGCGTAGTTGTCCAAATTAATGTCCTGTGCGTGTTTTATAATGGATACTCACTGATAGAGGAGGATGTATGTTTGTAATGTTTGTAAATTGTATGTTTATTTTTTAATGGATACAAACAGTATATGTTTAGTGAGTCGTCTTTTGGCATCTCCCGGTTGTCATGTTTGGTATGGCAGGTTAATTTATTTAAGAAAAAGTACTTTAAAGTTAAGAAGAATAATTTAGGAGCTTTAAATCTGAATATGCATATATTATTTATTTTAAAAGTTAGAATTGAGCAGAGGCTTTCTTTTTAAGATTATAAAGTATAGCTGTAAAGCAGGGCTCAGGGAAGCGTGTAAGATCCAATTGCGAGCTTTATTGAACAGATCGTGGTCAAGACGGGCAGGGTCAAACACCAGCAAACAGTAATATCCAGGGCAAGACAAAAGCGTGATCCAGAAAATACAGGCAGAGTCCAAAATCCAAGTGGGCAGTCCAAAAGTAACAAATTAAACAAAACAATGGAACAAGGCTAGGCTAGACTATGACTATGACTAACTAACAAAACAAAACATGGCAATGGCAAAAACATGGCAAAGAAACAAGAGAAAACGCTTAGTAGAGTCCGCAAAGCCTAACAATACTTCGCGGGGAGGAAGTAACCAACGAGGCAGCAGAGGGAGCAGCAACAGTCAGTGTGGGTAAGGGCTTCCTCTGCTGGCGTGGCATTACAGAATCCCCCCCTAGGAGCGACTCCTGGCGCTCAAACAATAACAGTCCAGGAGGGTGGGGGAACAGATGCAAAACAGGGGTTGGGACGGTGGGCCAGGTCCATGCAGGGGAACAGGTTCAGAGTCAGGGCCTGGACCTTGGAGCAGAGGCAGACAGTGGGGCACTGGAGGACCTGAGCCATGGAGCAGTGGCAGACAGTGGAGCAATGGAGTTCCTGGGCCGTGAAGCAATAGCAGACAGTGAGGCAATGGAGGACCTGGGCCGTGGAGCAATAGCAGACAGTGGAGCAATGGAGGTCCTGGGCCGTGGAGCGGTGGCAGACAGTGGAGTAATGGAGGTCCTGGACCATGGAGCTGTGGCAGACAGTGGAAACTTGGAGGACCTGGTCCGTGAAGCAGTGGCAGACAGTGGAACATTGGAGGACCTTGACCGTGGAGTGATGGCAGACAGTGAAGCTCTGGAGGACCTGGGCCATGGAGCAATAGCAGACCTGGATCATGAAGCAGAGGAGGGCCTGGACCGTGAAGCAATGGCAGACTGTGGAGTAGTGGAAGCCATGGCGGGGCCGGCAGAGCAGGAAGCCTAGGCGGTGCAGGCAGAGCAGGAAGCCATGGCGGAGCAGGTAGAGCAGGATGCCTTGGCAGAGCAGACAGAGCATGAAGCCTTGGCGTTGCAGGCAGAGCAGGAAACCATCGCGGGGCAGACAGAACAGGAAGCCTTGGCGGAGCAGACAGTTCAGGAGGCCATGGCGGCACAGGGAGCTCGGGTAGCCATGGCAGAGCAGACAGCTTAGGAGGCCATGGCGGCCTCAGGGGGTTCCGCCGTAAACGCAGCCTCCGTAAGAGGCATTGGCGCAGCGGACACGTGGACAGACGAGGCCTCTGGAGCAGACTCGTGGACAGACGTGGCCTCTGGAGCAGACTCGTGAACAGACAAGGCCTCTGGAGTGAAGTGTACAGCCCACACACTCAAAATGGTGATTGCCATCACACTAGCAGTCATAACATGACATGGCTCTGGCAGATCAGACGAGACATGGCGTGGCTATGGCAGATCAGGCGAGGCATGGCGTGGCTCTGGCAGATCAGGCGAGGCATGGCGTGGCTCTGGCAGATCAGGCGAGGCATGGCGTGGCTCTGGCAAATCAGGCGAAGCATGGCGTGGCTCTGGCAAATCAGGCGAGGCATGACTTGGCTTTGGGAAAGAAGCTGTGACCTTACTTGGCTTTGAGGAAACAGCTGTGACTTGACTTGGCTTTGAAGGAACAGCTGTGACTTGACTTGGCTTGGAAGGAACAGCTGTGACTTGATTTGGCACGTGAAGGTCAGTTGTGGCTTGGCTCAGGGACAACAGTAGCAACTTGACTTGGCTCATGAAGATCTGCTGTAACTTGGCTTGGCTCATGAAGATCAGCTGTGGTTTGGCTTAACATAGACAACCCAGTTGTAACTTGACTTGATTCAGGAACAACAGCTGCGACTTGGCTTGACTCATGGGGCACAGCTGTATCTTGGCTTGACTCATGGAGAACAACAGCTGTATCTTGGCTTGATTCATGGAGAACAACAGCTGTATCTTGGCTTGATTCATGAAGAACAACAGCTGTATCTTGGCTTGATTCATGGAGAACAACGGCTGTGTCTTGGCTTGACTCATGGAGGACAGCTGTATCTTGGCTTGACACAGAAAGTGTAGCCCTGACTTGACTTGACACCAGAGTATCAGGCATCACTTGGCTTGATGTCGGAGGAGCGGTTGTGACTTGACTTTGCTTTGAGGGAACAGCTATGACTTGACTTGGCTTTGAGGGAACAGCTGTGACTCGACTTGGCTTTGAGGGAACAGCTATGACTTGACTTGGCTTTAAGGGAACAACTGCGACATGGCTTGACTTTGCTGGAGCAGCTGTGGCTTGGTATGATTCAAGAGGTGCTGTTGTGTCTTGACGTGACTCTTAAAGTGCTGCTGTATCTTGCTTAGACTTTGGAAGTGTTGGCGTGTCTTGACTTGACTTGGCCGGAACAGTAGCTGTAACGTGACTTGACCTGGCAGGAACAGCAGCAGTAACGTGACTTGGCTTGGCAGGAACAGCAGCTGTAATGTGACCTGACTTGACAGGAACAGCATCTGCTACGTGACTTGGCTCTGGACGCTCGGGCGTGGCGGTCAACTTGGCGACAGGCTCTGGAGTGGCGGCCATCTTGTGCAGTGGCTCTGGAAGGGCGGCCATCCTGACTGGGGACTCAGATGGGGCGACCATCCTGTGAACAGGCTTGGGGATGGCGGCCATCTTGTGAACAGGCTGGGGGATGGCAACCATCTGGTGAATAGGCTCTAGGATGGCGGCCATATTGTGGACTGACTCTGGGAGGGCGGCCATCCTGTGGACTGGCTCTGGGATGGCAGCCATCTTGTGGACTGGCTTAGAGATGGCGGCCATCTTGTGAGCTGCCTGTGGGAGGGCGGCCATGACAGGTACAGACTCTGGAGCGGCAGGCATGGCGTGAGCAGGCCCTGGAGCGGCAGGTGTGATGTGTGCAAGCTGTAGCTTGGCAGGCGTGATGTACGCAGGCTTTGGTGTGACTTGAGCAGGCTTTGGCTTGGCAGGCATGACGTGAGCAGGCTTTGACACGTGAATAATTCCAGATATGGCGGTTAAGTGTGGAGAATGAGGAGTGGCAGATACTGGGGAATAAGCAGGGTTCCTCATCAGCTATCCCCACAGTAAACGAGGAACCACTCAATCGGAAAGCAAAGTCAATATATGTTTCTAGAGTCCAGTGAGGGGTACGGTGTGGCATTAAATGTGAAATCTTAGCAGTGAGGCCGTAACGAAAAATGTCCTTGAGGGCAACATCATTAAATCCCACCAAGTGCCACAGTTCACAAAAGTCCTGCACATAGTCCTCTATAGCCTGGTTACCTTGGCGTAGGTTGAGGAGGCGAGAAGCTTCTTGGTCCATGGCGATCTGTGGTTGAAAAGCTGCTGGATCTTTGGTAGGCAAAGTATTTCTGTAAAGCTGGGCTCAGGGAAGCGTGTAAGATCCAATTGCGAGCTTTTTTGAACAGGTCGTGGTCAAGACGGGCAGGGTCAAACACCAGCAAACAGTAATATCCAGGGCAAGACAAAAGCGTTATCCAGAAAATACAGGCAGAGTCCAAAATCCAAGTGGGCAGTCCAAAAGTAACAAATTAAACAAAACAATGAAACAAGGCTAGGCTAGACTATGACTATGACTATGACTAACTAACAAAACAAAACATGGCAATGGCAAAAACATGGCAAAGAAACAAGAGAAAACGTTTAGTAGAGTCCACACAGCAAAACAATACTTTGCGGGGCCTGTTTGGTGTAGGCCTCCTTAAATGGCCACCAAACAGGAAGTGACCAACGAGGCAGCAGAGGGAGCAGCAACAGTCAGTGTGGGTAAGGACTCCCTCTGCTGGCGTGGCGTTACAATAGCTTTAATTTAAAGTTTGTTTGAATTTTGATATTTTTTATAACATACAGTAGAAGAATAATTAGGCCAAACAAATGTTTTGGTTAATAAAAAAGGATTAAAAATAAACACTTTTATCTTTACTGGGGAAGTACAGAATAAGGGGACATGTCAGGCATAGGGGGGCCTTGCAAAATTGACCGGAGAAGAAAGGGGGCCCCGGAGCAAAAAAGGTTGGGAACCCCTGGTTTAAAGCACATGATTTCAGCCTGTTATACATGATAATCTAAACCAAACAGGTGTTTTTTATCAGAGTATCTGAGCTACAAACTATAAAGGCACAGCCCTATTCGGGGGCGGGGAGCAGCAGCTCATTTGCATTTAAAGAGAAATGCACGAAAACAGCATGTTTCTGCTTCTATTCAAAAGAGGCTTTTTCAAAATTAATGATCTGTGGGGTAATTTGAGCTTAGCCACCTAAGTCTTATATGACATCTTGTCAAAAGGGCAAACTAGGTCTCATTTAATACATATCTGCAAACATTTTTTCCCCCACCAAAGATAAAGAATGATCTAGGGCTGCACGATTAATCGCACGATGTTGTGAGGCGCGTTTAGTCAATGAAGCCGGTACTTTGATTAGTAGTAAATCTCCATCACGTGTGTTCAGCTGGAGCGTTCAGAGGTGTAATTCACTGACAAGCTACGCCAAATCGCGCTCAAAATCGAATGCGATTTTGAGCTCGATTTGGCGTAGCTTGTCAGTGATTTACGTCTCTGTGTATTAATTGCCGCTCCAGCTGAACGCACGTGATGGAGATTTACTACTAATCAAAGTACCGGCTTCATTGACTAAACGCGCCTCACAACATCGTGCGATTAATCGTGCAGCCCTAGAACGATCTGTTATTTATGAGACAACGCTTCCCCCCAAACTGGGTTTCCAGTTATGTGCTAGGTGGCGCTGTTATGTATGAGTCCAGAATCTCCTAATTAAAACACAGATGAGGAAGGAGAAGAAACGAGTTCATATCTAAGCAGATACATTAAACACAAAAATAACTCGATCATCAACAATAAACAGCATATAAATGAAAACTGCCTACTGAGTGAAATGTGGATCCAGAAAGTGGTAAAGGACTGTGAAGCTTTGAGAGTGTTGATGAAAGCAATCTATTTTATCTATGCTTTGATCATCATACTATGATCTGGATATAGTCTTTGATAAAAACATGATTTTCTCAGATTTCGCTCAAAATGTTGCATTTTTTATAAATTCAAGTGTTGATAAAAAAAGAATGATTGAAGCTAAAAAGTAGACTGTTCTTCATTTTGATGTATGTTCAGATATTCATATAACAAAATATTCTGGGAGCCATGAAATTTTAGTGAAAATACTCAAAAATGTTGGCGGTGGCTGGCAACTTTTTTGGAAAACAGTGGCGGGGAAAGAGTTAAAGGAGAAGTTGAGTTCTAGAATGAAAATCTCCTGATAATTTACTCACCCCCATGTCATTCAAGATGTACATGTCTTTCTTCCTTCAGTTGAAAAGAAATTAAGGTTTTTGAAAAAAATAAACATTCCAGGTTTTTTCTCCATATAGTGGACTTCAATGGGAATCAATAGGTTGAAGGTCCCAATTTCAGGTTCAATGCAGCTTCCAAGGGCTTTACACATTCCCAGCTAAGAAATAAAGGTCTTATCTAGTGAAACAATTGGTCATTTTCCAAAAAAGATACAACCGTATATACTTTTTAATCACAAATGCTCATCTTGCACTAACTCAACCTCATGCAAGTGAAGTACCGACCCAGTGTTTGCAAAAGTGAATGTGCAAAGAAAGTCAAACGCTCTTTACAAAAACAAGTAAAACAATGTCTGACAATTTTGAAGTTGGAGGAGAAAATTAGATGTTTGAGATTATCACCCTACCCTACCTTTTTGAACTGAAGTACACAGATGAAAAACTAACTACACTGTAAAATGTTTTCACCAGTTTCAACTTAAAAACTTAAGTTTAGCAGCTGCCTTAAGATTTTAAGTTAAATCAACTTAAGGCATTTAAACTCACAAGTTATATCAACTCATTTTTATTGTAATAAGTTAAAATGACTTGTCGTTTTAAACTGTTTAAACTTAAAAACTTAAGGCAGCTGCTGAACTTAGGTTTTTAAGTTGAATTTGGTGAACATTTTTTACAGTGTAGAAGCGACTTTTCCAATGTGACTATATAATGCGTGAAGATGCACATTTTCATTACAGAGCTAGTGCAAGACAAGCATTTGTGACCCTGGACCACAAAACCAGTCATAAGTAGCACAGGTGTATTTGTAGCAATAACCAAAAATACATTGTATGGGTCAAAATAATCGATTTTTAATTTATGCCAAAAATCATTACTAATCATATTAAGTAAAGATCATGTTCCATAAAGATACTTCATGAATTTCAAAATTTTTGATTAGTAATATGCATTGCTAAGAACTTCATTTGGACAACTTTAAAGGCGATTTTCTCAATATTTTGATTTCCTATCCTAACAAACCATACATCAATGGAAAGCTTATTTATTCCGGTATTAGATGATGTATGAATCTCAATTTCAAAAAATTGACCCTTATGACTGGTTTTGTGATCCATGGTCACATTTGTGGTTAAAAAGGTGTACAAATGTTTATCTTTTTAGGAAATGACCGATCGTTTCGCTAGATAACAACCTTATTCCTTGGCTAGTATCATGCAGAGCCTTTTAAAGCTACATTGAAACTGCATTTTGAACCTCAAACCCGCTGATCCCCATTGAGCCCATTATATGGAGAAAAATCCTGAAATGTTTTCCTCAAAAAACAATTTCTTTGCTACTGAAAAAAAGAAAGACATGAACATCTTGGATGAAAAAAAAAATTAACTACAGTTAAATGAATATCACTCTAACAATCTGTCAAAATGCTAAAAGTTTAACTGTCAAATAAAATTGAGAATATGAAGATGGGACAAGCCAAGATTCCCATTTTAACACGGATGCACAGACATGTGACATCTTTAAAACAAGCTACCCTTTATGCTGGATAACACAGTGCATCTAATAGTTCTCACAACAAAAACACGGGATGCATGTCTGCAATGCTTTTTTTAAAAAAGTCATGGGACACCAAAGTGTTCTGTATAAATGGAAAGTGCCTGTAACTATTACATTAAAAGAAAGTAAAGAAACTAAATTATTCAAGGATTTGTGAGTGAATCTTGGTGAGGACGTCTGCGGATGGAACTAACTCACCTCTTGATGGGCCTTTCTGTCCCTTTAGGCAAACAGAGCTCTTCTTTTACTTGTAACAATGTGGAAAAGTTGCAGTGCAAAATGGTATTTAGACTAATTAACACATCTATATTTGCCTTTCTAATCTTGTGATCCAAATTTAAATGTTTAATATGCACCTTTGCAATACAGATGAGCTTGAATAGTTCTACGTTATACAGATATGTAATATTTAACAAAGAAACCCAAAACGATTCTATTACATAATATGCTAGCTAAATGCTATATTCATTGCATAAGTTCAATCAGTGCTTGCATGCTGTACTGAAGAATTTATCATATTTACTAACACCAGTTAATATCTGAAGTCATTTTAAAATCTATTTTTATGGTCCCAACTCGACAAGCTGCAGCAATCATCTCAAACAAATTCACTTTTAAAAAGTCTTGCTCACAAAAAGGTGGGAAATCTGTAGGAATTGCTATGGCAACACTGGCCTCTTTGCAACAAAACACAAAGTTGAACAAACCCGCTGCTTTCACAGGAAAAGAAAAGGATGAATGTGACAGTCTGTCGCAGACAAACACACTCATAATGAGCAACTGCTACACAAAGATCTTTTAAAAGCGCTGTGTCATCTGCTAACACTAATGGATTGGTGGTGAACGTCTCTCAGTCTGAGGTGTGCTACTGTGGCCCATGGGTTAGCGTGATGCTAAAGGCATCTGCTTGCAGTGGCGTGTCTTTGCCAAGTGAACCATCCCTGCGTTTTCCCTGCTGTGTAGTTTAGCCTTTGACCCTAATAGGCATCCAGCCAACAGCAGACGCACACTTCCATTTACACGCACTTATTCTCTCTCCCCAGAGATTCATTAAGAGCAACTGCATCAGGCTGGCTGTTACCTTAACAAGAGGGTTTCCCCCAAATCCACAGGCAATCAACAGCATTTTTATTGAATTTGAAGAAAAAAAATACAAAAAACACAGTGTACAAAAGCTTATGGGGGATATAGTCTTGTTTGCACAGTGTTTTGTCATTGATTTCTTTGAGAGTGGCTGCCGCCCACTCTGTCTGCCAGATTCTCTCTGCTACAGTTTCCACTTTGATCATTTGTATGCAAAGTATGATTTTATAGTACGCTACTTGCCAACTTCAATCAATTCTGAGGCAATGAGTTTACATGTAAAAGATAAAGGATACGTTGACGTATAGACAGAAAAAAAATTGTACACTAAGGTAAATGTGGAGCACTACTTTTGTATCAGAATGAAACAGCAAGCCTTGAGGTATTGTGTTTGTTTCTTGAATATAAATGTTTGAATATGAATGCGTAGAAGGCACTGTATCAATGTCTTGGCCACCTGTTATTCCTGCATGCTTACTCTGCATAGGGGAAGGGTTCTAGAGCAGTGATTCTTTTTCAAACACTGTTGAAACTATAAAATAGAATTTACAGTCATAAATGTATTAGAGTTGTCAGAAGATAACAATAATTTGTAATAATAAATAATAATAATTTTAAAAATCTAAATAATTTGTAGACATAAAAATATATTTTATAATTAAATTTGAATAAATAAATAAATAAATAAATATATAAAACTGAAAATATTAGAGCTGTCAGAAGATTACTAAAATGTGCAAAAATGAATACTAATAAAAAAAATGCCATTTGTAATTCACATTTTCAAAATAAAATGAACTTTAATATAAATAATAAAATAATAAATATATAAAACAGAAGTTATCATTTTAAAAATATTCAGGCTATTTATATTTAATAAATATTTAAAAAATGAATACTAATTCAAAATAACTGTAAAAAATAAATGAACGAATGAAATAAAATGAATAAATAAATAAATAAATAAAGTACATAGACCAAAAGTAATGACTTCAAAAATATTAGGGCTGTCAAAAGAATTTATAATAATTAATAAGGATAACTGTAAATCATTATTTGTAGAAAAAAAAATCATTTGAATAAATTAATAATGGTTACTACAGTACTTTTTTTCAGACTACTTCCATTTAAAAAATATATATATATATATAAAAAAAATAATAAATCATAATAATTTGTATAAATAAATATATAAAACTGAATTTATGATTATTCAATTCTGAAGATTATTAAAATTTGCTATAATGAATAATACAAAAAACTACACTATTTGTAATTTACATGTTTTAAATAAAATTAACTTTAAAATAAAATAATAAATATATAAACATAAGTCATTATTTTAAATTAAAATGTATAATAAATATTTTAATAATGTATAATAATTAATAATAACTTAAAAAAATTAAAAATTAAAAAACAAAACAAACAAATGAATAAATTAGTACATACATACATAAACCAAAAGTAGTGACTTTAAAAATGGCTTCAAAAATGAAACTGTAAAAAATAATTTGTAAAAACAAAATAATTTGAATTAACGAATTCTAGAATTCATAAATTTATATATTTATTTATACAATTTTATATATACACACTAGAGCTGTCAGAAGAATAAGAATTTAACAAAATACAAATAATTTTTAGACAATTTTTTTTTTAAATTTTGAATAAATAAATATTTAAAACTGAATTTATGAGCTTTCAGAAGATTACTAAAATTTGTAAAAATGGTTTAATGTGTAACTTAAAATTCTAACTTAATGTAGACATTTTTTAAATAAAATAAATATATGAAACACAATTTATCATTTTAAAATATTAGGGCTGGAAAAGAATCTATATGTTTTGAAAGATTTATAATAGGGTAATTCCATATAAAGGCAACCTTACCACAAAAAAATAAAGTTTTTACTATACTGATACACTGTAAAAAGTTTTTACGAGTTTCAACTTAAAAACTTAAGTTCAGCAGCTGCCTTAAAATTTTAAGTTAAATCAACTTAAAACTACTACTCATTTCAACTCACAAAAATAAAATTAGTTAAAATTACTTGTACTTTAAAGTTGATTTAACTTATGAGTTGAAATTACTTGTACTTTAAAGTTGATTTAACTTAAAATGTTAATGCAGCTGCTAAACTTAAGTTTTTAAGTTGAAACTTTCTTACAGTGTAGCACAGATGTCAACATTAAGTGGTTCAAATATCCATGTGAGGTCTCTCCTAAAGTTTTATTTTTTTTTTTTTAGTGCATGAGTTACTATAGTCTGCTAAATGCTATTTTCAGGTTTGTCACATCCATAACAGTACATATTCCTCATAAATAGACACATCAAAATTAAAATTAAATAACAAATATATGTTCTGTGAAGAGCCATCGCTTCTCTATTTGTTGGGTATTATTGCATCTGGTTTGTGCATTTTAATTTGCAGAAATCCTACAAAGTATGTAGTCTCAAAAACGGTGTCCTTTTCTGTCACAATCATAAAGAAAGAAAGAAAGAAAGAAAGAAAGAAAGAAAGAAAGAAAGAAAGAAAGAAAGAAAGAAAGAAAGAAAGAAAGAAAGAAAGAAAACACATACATAAACCTAAAGTAATAATGACCTCAAAAATATTAGGGCTATCTAAAAAATGTTTTTAATAATTAATAAGGATAATTGTACAAAATAATTTGTAAAAACAAAAGTAACTTGAATGAATGAACAAATGAATGAATGAATAATACAGTATATTTCCTAGTCTGATTCCATTTGAGAGTCTGTTACTCATCCACAGTATTGTTTTTTTTTTCAGTGAATCATTGCAATAATGGTCATTGGAAAAACATTTTAATCATTCAGGATGATATTCAGTATGAGTTAACAGAAGCACATTTCTGATTTGGAGTCAATGAAGGCACACTGTGTCTTACTGATGGTGCTGTGTGGCTACGTAAGACAAAGCGGTTAGGAAACACTGTTCTAGATGTGTCAGGTTGGATGTTCACAGTATCAAACCATGGCCTATTTTTTGATACTGTCTTGCCTTTGCAATGTGTAGGCCTACAATACAATTCATACAGATCCTCAACAGATAGCAGCAAGTGCTGAGCTAAAATCATGAAGGGCGGATGATACACTTAAATAAAGCACAAATTCACCCAAAGACACTATTCAAATATAAATGAAGCAGTAATGTCAGATTAAGTCCATAGATAATATTCTCTGGCTCTGCCATAGCAAGAACCGTATCAGTAGAGAAAGATTCAAAAGAAAACCATGACAAAAGTACCGCAGTGGCCTGGTGCAGAGCAGCAGGGTCGCGGTATGATCTTCCTGCTGACCTTAAAGAGTGGGCGTCCGTCCAGCTTCTTTATCAGATAAGTGGGCTTCAGAAGAGGCCTGCGCTTGAAAACTCACAGTCTCCTGGCATTTCCACCACTCGCCCTAAAGGCCAAACTAAGAGAGGCCTCTCATATGGCCGTTGTTTGGATTTCAGATAAGCCACGGGTCGTCTACGTTTCCGTCTCTGCAATATGTATCCCTTTCTTATACTGTCCACCTGAAACCATGAGTCCAAAAGGTCTGGCCAGCCACTGCATCATATTACTGCGTGTTAAAGCATGCTATTCACTAAATCCCCATTCAGAATGGGATTAGACAGATGTTGATGTGCATCCTCTTGCCTTGATTGGATTATTCCTGCATCTCAGCACCACACCAATCAGAGGGGTAGGAGGCAACATGGAAAAAGCTAAATTGCTGGAGGAAATCATAATGATTCGTGCACACTTTCAGATCACACATCAGTCAAAGACCACCATTCGCAGAGGTGTAAAAAAAAACAAATTGGCATAATTTAAATGTAATGATTTTTTTTCTTTTCTTTTTAAAGTATTAGTTCACTTCCGGAATAAAAATTTCCACAATGTTATCCAAGATGTTCATCATGTTTCTTCTTCCGTCGAAACTGAGGAAAACATTCCAGGATTTTTCTCCATATAGTGGGCTTCAATGTGGATCAGTGGGGTAAAGGTCCAAATTGTTGTTGAAATGCAGCTTCAAATGGCTCTACATGATCCAAGGTGAGATATAATGGTCATAAGGGTCAATTTCTAAAAAGCTAAATACATTTATATACTTTAAACCACAAATGCTCATCTTGCACTAGCTCTGCGACTTCACGCACTACATGATCACGTTGAAAAGGTCACGCGTGGTAAGTTTTTACGTCTGCGTAATTCGGTTTAAAAAGGTAGAGTAGGGCGAAAAACGATGTTGAAAATGATTCAACATCATTGTTTAACTTTTTTTTGCAAAGGGAGTTTGACTTTCTTTGCACGTTCGCTTTGTAAACACTGGGTCGGTACTTCTGTCTAGGTCACATGACCTTTCCAACATGACTACGTAATGCGTGAAGTCGAGCTAGTGCAAGATGAGCATTTGTGGTTAAAAAGTATATAATTTTTTTTTTCTCGAAAATGACCAATTGTTTAGCTAGATAAGACCTTTATTTCTCTGTTGGGATCCCTTTAAAGCTGCATTGAAACTGCAATCTGGACCTTCAACCCATTAGCCATCATTGAAATCCACCATATGGAGAAACATCCTGGAATATTTTCCTCAAAAACCTTCTTTTTTCTTTTTGCGAAGAAAGACATGAACATCTTGGATGACATAGGGGTAAGTAAATTAACAGGAATGTTTTATTCTGGAAGTGAACTACTCTTTTAAGAAACTGATAAGAACTTAAACTTAATAATAGTTTTATAATAATTAAATAATGATGAAATGATTAATAATGAAATATATATATATATATATAAAATCTAACAAATATAACTATTAAACAAAATGAATAATAAAAAAAATTCAATACAAACATTTCAATGAATTTAATGAAAATGTTAAAGGGACAGTTCACCCAACAATGGAAATTATTGTCATCATTTATTCACTCTCATGTTCTTTCAAACCAATAGTATATTGGTTAATCTAAACAAGTGAAAGGGATAGTTCACCTAAAAATGAAAATGCTGTTATTAAATACTTACCCTCATGTCATTCCAAACCCGTAAGACCTTCGTTCATCTTCAGAACACAAATTAAGAAATTTTTTGGCTGAAATCCAAGTGCTCTCTGACCCTCAATAGACAGCAACGGTGCTACCATGTTTAAGGCCCAGAAAAGTACCAAAATGATCAACAAAGTAGTCCATGTGACAACAAAGAATAAATTTTTGCAACTAAAAAACTAAAATGGCATCTTTATTAGACATTTTCGTCTCTACTGCATCACTTGTGGACACACGTTCACAAGAGTCCCATGACACATGCTTGTGGAGACGCTGGCGCTGACCCAGATCTGGCATTATGACATTGAACAAATGCGCCGTGCCTTGTTTACACGCAGAAAAAGACGCACACTGTATGAAAGTTATTAAAATCCATTGATCTGGGTCAGACAAAAAATTGGAATAAAGTGTTTATTTTGTTTTCTTTGCGCAAAAAAGTATTCTCATAGCTTCGTAAAATTACACATGGACTACTTTGTCGATCATCGTGGTACTTTTCTGGGCCTTGAACGTGGTAGTATCCTTGCTGTCTAAGGGAGGGTCCTTTTGGATTCTATCAAAAATATCTTAGGGTGTGTTCACACTTGTCATATTTGGTTTGATTAAAACAAACTCTGGTGCAATTGCTCTGTTAGTGCAGTTCATGTGAGCCAGTGTGAATGCTGCCATCTGAACCCTGGTGCACACCAAACAAGCAGATCGAGGCTGCTAAAAAGATGGGTCTCGGTCCGCTTCCAAACCAACTCTGGTGCGGTTTGAATGAAATATGAATGCAACACGGACCAAATACTTCTAAACGAACCAAAAACAGGAAGTAATGACAAAATGCGATGCTATGCGACATGATTTCATGAAGGAAACAAGCAGTGTATCCAAAACAAAATGAGCAGGGGGCAAATGTGGAGCAACGAGGAGGAAAAGTGCCTTTTATTAGCTATTTGTGAGTTCAAAGATGGTGAAAATAAAATCATATACAGTACATGCAACAATGAG
This sequence comes from Garra rufa, assembly GCF_049309525.1. NCBI lineage: Eukaryota > Metazoa > Chordata > Actinopteri > Cypriniformes > Cyprinidae > Garra > Garra rufa. The sequence goes on along the minus strand of NC_133370.1, from coordinate 24,992,262 downwards.
TGCGCTTAGTCCAGCAGACAACATTAGGTGTATTCAACTTAAAGCGGCGCTGAGCTGACTGATCAGTGATGTCTTGACTTTGATGTCATACACCGGCAGTGCCGCTTTAAAGTCACACATTTTCCTTTAGTTTGGAGTGTTATTAGGTCCCGGCACGAAATATACGCCATTCAACCCAATCAATAAGGTTGTGAACGTATCAATACACTTTTGAGTTCGCTGTCAAAAAGTGTGAACGCTAAGCGGACCAGGAACAAATGTATTATTTTCCTTTTTGGTCCAGACGAAATGAACCAAACAAACCGAACTACAAGTGTGAACACACCCTTAAATTGTGTTCCGAAGATAAAAGGTCTTACGGGTTTGGAACAACATGAGGGTGAGTAATTAAGGTAAATTCGAATTTTTTGGGTGAACTAACCCCAAGATATTTTAATAAAACCTGAGAGGTTTCTGTTCCCCCACTGAAACCAAAATTTAGAAGATCCAAAAGATCATATAGATTATATAAAGTGATCATTCACTGGGAAACCAAAATTGCCTTGATCTTTTGACATATAAGAGGTCATTGTACTATAAAAACATCCTGTGCGTTTCAGAACTCAAAATGTTGTTGTTAATCTAAAAGCAGCTTATATTAAAGCCAATCTGCCAAAATGACAGCTTTTGGAATGTTCTACTCTATGATGTATTAATTAGGATAAGCGCCACCTCCGCAGAAGATCAACATCACTGCCTGTTTAGCCCTGCCTACCAATTCACGCATAGTGTTTACCAGAGAGGCAAACACAGGTCTACGCAGAAACCAAACGATAAATATGGCTCAGAATACAAGACGCTGTGCAGTGCCAATTTGTAAGGGAAAAAATGTCTTTGATTTGCCTTCCTTGTGATCCCAATGTTAGGAAAGAGTGGATGAACTTTATTTTTAATGAAGTTCCAGACCACGTCAGTAAAAACTCGGTCCTTAGTGGGCGTTCATTTTTGAGTCTACAGTCGTGGCCAAAAGTTTTGAGAATGACACAAATATTAGTTTTCACAAAGTTTGCTGCTAAACTGCTTTTAGATCTTTGTTTCAGTTGTTTCTGTGATGTACTGAAATATAATTACAAGCACTTCATACGTTTCAAAGGCTTTTATCGACAATTACATGACATTTATGCAAAGAGTCAGTATTTGCAGTGTTGGCCCTTCTTTTTCAGGACCTCTGCAATTCGACTGGGCATGCTCTCAATCAACTTCTGGGCCAAATCCTGACTGATAGCAACCCATTCTTTCATAATCACTTCTTGGAGTATGTCAGAATTAGTGGGTTTTTGTTTGTCCACCCGTCTCTTAAAGATTGATCACAAGTTTTAAGATCTGGGGAGTTTCCAGGCCATGGACCCAAAATGTCAACGTTTTGGCCCCCGAGCCACTTAGTTATCACCTTTGCCTTATGGCACGGTGCTCCATCGTGCTGGAAAATGCATTGTTTTTCACCAAACTGTTGTTGGATTGTTGGAAGTTGTTGCTGTTGGAGGGTGTTTTGGCACCATTCTTTATTCATGGCTGTGTTTTTGGGCAAAATTGTGAGTGAGCCCACTCCCTTGGATGAGAAGCAACCCCACACATGAATGGTCTCAGGATGCTTTACTGTTGGCATGACACAGGACTGATGGTAGCGCTCACCTTTTCTTCTCTGGACAAGCCTTTTTCTAGATGCCCCAAACAATCGGAAAGAGGCTTCATCTGAGAATATGACTTTGCCCCAGTCCTCAGCAGTCCATTCGCCATACTTTTTGCAGAAGATCGATCTGTCCCTGATGTTTTTTTTTTTCGGAGAGAAGTGGCTTCTTTGCTGCCCTTCTTGACACCAGGCCTTCTTCCAAAAGTCTTCGCCTCACTGTCCGTGCAGATGCGCTCACACCTGCCTGCTGCCATTCCTGAGCAAGCTCTGCACTGGTGGCACTCCGATCCCACAGCTGAATCCTCTTTAGGAGACGATCCTGGCGCTTGCTGGACTTTCTTGGACACCCCCGAAGCCTATATTTATGTAATTCTCAAAACTTTTGGCCACGACTGTACAATCTGCCATGCCTATTCAAACAGAGCATTCTGCTGAGGGGATTAAAACCAAGACAGAAAATAGCTATTACATGTTTAGCCTAAATTATGTTTTTTGATGTAAAATCTTGATAACATTATGAGTGGAAGTCAGAGAACATTACAAAATAAAAAAGGCAGTTCAAATGTCTATATGAAATGGTAAGACATGCAAGGATGCTAGAACACTTCAGGTCTATAATTGGATACAGTGCACACACCTGCCTAGAGCAATCCAGTGTGAATGACATCATGCATGTTAGCCCTGTAAGAGCCTGTACATTAAAGCTGCTGGTTTGGTCAGGCTGATCTGAGGCCTGTAGCTGTGCACTTCCTATCTCAAGAAAAGATGCTTCCTCTTCCTCCAGACATTTTTCTCCTTCTCTTCAGGCTAGGGGCCTCCTCTTCATCACTGTCTCATTTAAACTCCCCAACCATTGCCGCTACTGGCCATCACACACACACACACACATACACTCACAAGTGCATCATCCCTTGGCACAGCGTACAGCTCAGTGCTTCCCTAACCTGCCAATCAGGTAGTGAAAAACAGCCCTGCGAGAGTGCTTAGATTTGTTTGTGCTTTTGTTGTCCTAAGTTGCATCATATTTTTAAAGCTTTTTTAAACAGCATCAATCACGTATCATACCTAAGAAACAGCCTTTGATCTATTCCTGATCTTCACCTTTATATTTCACCATCAACAGTTTAAAGAACATTAAGGGTTACAAACAAGTGGGAAACCCATTCAAATCTTTTAAGGGTATAATCCTCTAAATACACTTTAAATTTGTACAGTGTTCGCACAGATACTGTAAAATGAAAGGACTTTAAGCACTTAGTTTTTTGTTTTTAATCAGAGATCTCACTTATCAAACAATGTCTTCTATTTCAAAAAAAGAAATGGATAAATAAAAATATACTAATAAAAAATGGCAAAAATAAAGTAAAGCACATGCGACGTTGCATACTAAAGTATTACAAAGTATACTACAATTTTACTATAGTAAACCACAGGATTTGTATTTGTGTATACTTTCTTTCTTTTTCTTTGTTTTGTTTTTATAACTGTATTGCCTTAATGGTTGGATTTTTATGTTTTCTACTGTTGAACAAGAGATATTCAATCAATAAATTGCTCCAAAATCCTGATATGAAACCAATGATTCACAAAGACACACCGAAGTCCCAAACTAAAGCTCTAAAGTTCCAATCTAAAGCAAAAGATTTGTGAGCCCGCTCAGAATTTCCAATCTGAATCCTATGATTTTAAATGTATGCTCCATTTTAAATCAAAAGATTTGCGATTCATGCTCTGAAGTTCCGATCTAAATTTAGATGATTTGCGATCCGCGCTCCAGAGTCCCGATCTAAATCAAATGATTTGTGATTCACACTCCGAAGTTCCAATCTATATCAAATGATTCGTGATCCACGCTTTGAAGTTCCAATCTAAATCAAATGATTTGTGATCCGTGCTCTGAAGTTCTAATCTAAATCAAATGATTTGTGATCCGTGCTCTGAAGTTCCATTCTAAAGCAAAAGATCTGCGAGCCCGCTCCGAGGTTTCGATTCTAAATCAAATGATTTGCAAGCCCGTTCAGAAGTTCCGATCTGAATCCTATGATTTGCAATCTACGCTCCGAAGTTACGATCTAAATCAAAAGATTTGCGAGCCCGCTCAGAAGTTCTGATCGAAATCCTATGATTTGCGATCCACGCTCTGAAATTCAAATCTAAAGCAAAAATTCACAAGATTTGCGAGCCCGCTCCAAAGATCCAATCTAACTCAAATGATTTGCGATCCACACTCCGAAGTTCCAATTTAAATCAAATGATTCGTGATCCGTGCTCTGAAGTTCCATTCCAAAGCAAAAGATTGTTGAGCCCACTCCGAGGTTTCCGATCTAAATCAAATGATTTGCGATCCACGCTCCGAAGTTCCGATCTAAATCAATTGAGTCGCTCTCTGAAGTTCCGATCTAAATCAAATGATTCATGATCCGCGTTCTGAAGTTCCGATCTAAATCCTATGATTCACGATCCACGCTCCAAAGTTCTGATCTAAATCAAATGATTTGCGATACATGTTCTGAAGTTCTGATCTAAATCAAATGATTCATGATCCACGCTTTGTTTTGCGAATCATCTAATTTGAATCATTCAGTTCACAAAATGATTCACAAACTCATTTCCGATCTGAATCAAATTATACACGATTCACACTCTGAAGCCCCAATCTGAATAATGATTCATGTACCATAATTTCTCTTTTCATTTGATCTGGTTTTTGCCAGTGAATAAAAAATCATTCAAAATGAATGATCAAAGTCACAAGTTTGAAGCAATCTGAGCGGGTCCAGCATAAATGACTCGATTGATTTGGTTCATCTGTTTCCTTTTTGCATCTTCAGCCATGTTTACACGACACTGTCAGTACTACTACTTGCTTAGCTCGTTTTTGTTTTTTTTTAATTGCGTGCATTTTGTGTGAAGAGATATGTGCTTATTGACAAAATTTAACACTTATTTCATAGATACATTGTCTTTCAATAATTCAAGCACTTTTTAAGTACCTCTTGAGGAATATTGGTATTTTCAAGGGTTTTAAAGGCCTTAAAGTCAAATTCAAGTACTTTTAGCTCTTTAAGCATCTTGTACAAACCCTGTTTGTAATTTAAGCATATTTCAAAAATTAATTGCACTCTAAAGCACAGTATTAAAAAAAATGTAATTAGATTCTAAAAAAGAAGTCAGATCAAAATGAGAGAACTTTTACAGATACCTCCAAGTTGTAGTGTTAATCTGGCACCTGGTGCTAATTTCCGTAATCATGTGACAAACTCTTTTTAACTGGCAGCATTCCTTCAGTTTTCACTGTGATTGTAAGATGGCAGGCCGCTCTAAAGTGATTGAAACCCTGCGACAGCAGGTTGTCCAGATGAAGGCCAAAGAGTCACTGCGAGAAAAGCTGGTCATTCCAATAGTGATTTCTCAAATATTGCAGGTTTACAATGACACTAATTCATTCAAGTGCACAAAAAGGCCAGTCATCCATGTAAGACAAATGCACAAGAAAACAGAATAATGTGGCGACTTTCAATGAGGAATGGGTTCAACACTGCAGCTGGAATTGCTAAACAGGGTCACAAACAAAAGTTCACTTTAGTGATGAGAGCAAGTTTGATTTGTTTGGGTCTGATGGGAAACATTTTGTTTTGACGTCAAACTGAGGAAAGACTGAAGTCCAAGTACATAAAGAAGTCAGTAAAAGATGGAGAAGGAAAATTCTAACCAATGAAGATTAACAATATTCCAGAAAAAAGTATTTATAGATTGTTTTCCAATATCTCCATTGTATATTTTTCTATATGAATTACCAGCACTTCAGGTTTTTTTTTATCAGTACATCTAAGGATCCTGAATCATGGCACTGTCACTCTATTCCACCACCACATAAAAAAGCAAGCAGGATCTGTAGGCAGTGGATGGTTATTTTAGGCTGAATGCACATCCTCCTGACCAGGGAATGAACCCTCCATAGTACACTTACATTATGAATGGGGATCGGGTCATTGTTTATTCATAACAATTCGATTGAGGTTCCAGAGTCTCTCTCGCTTCCAGCACAGCAAACAAGTTTCTACACAGACAGGTCATTTCTAGGCAACGACACTATTGTTTTTGACTAGTTTGGTCAGGATAAACTTCTAAAAGTTCTTAATAGGTATTTTTTGGTTTCATTGGTCATGTTTTAGCCACTCTCAAAAAATTAACTTCATAAGGTTCCCACAGAAACATCTGTGAAGTTTTATATATGCCTATGTCTAGTTTCTGTTACGGTCAAATCATTCTTCGTCTTCAAACGTAGCTCTCACGTCTCTATATACCTCCCTCACACGGGTGGTCACTCATTGATATTCAGAGGAGAGAAATTCAATCAATAAAGCTGCACTGGACCGTCATGGTATGAAATCATACGCTCTTCTATCCATTGAAGTTATACGTACCATAACTTCAGCTGATTTGGGTTTATACGCTGAGGTTATTGAGTGACATGAATTTCCAGGCAGACTTTTCACGCCTGAAAGGACTTGACCTGTTAATGGCAACAGGAGGAGCAGTCAGTGAGGAACAGGACTTTGCTTTTACAGTGGAAGGCGAGCGGGACGGCATGAGTGACAGCCGCAGACGGTCTACAGGCCACGCGAGGGAACGCGCCTGCTCTTCATCTGGTGTCTGGGTGCCAGGGGTCCACGTGCCTCCAGAGGAAGGACTACGCCTGTGCTGGTCTCTATACACACCAAAACTCTGGAAAGAAAGTGCAACTTTTCAAAAAAACACCTTGGTGATTAATTTATTGCCAGGCAATACTATATAATGTTTTAAAAGCAATCTGCTAGAAGTCTAAAAAAAACAAAACGTCGGCAAGTAACGGCTGTGACGATGATTTAACAGCCATCATCACTCATACAAGTGAAAGATTACACTCACAGCAATATGCTGGCGATGCATGGAACGATGCCTGGTCGACTCCGACTCGCTGTAAAGTAATATCAGTATCACTGTGTAGGCAGCGTGCTGTCACACAATGGTGGATGGACTGATGCCATGCTCTGATGGCATGTAAGAGACGGCCGCATATCAGCAGAGTGGGAAGAGGACGTGTGTTTGATGTACTGTGTGCTACTCGCACTATGTGGCTTCATTCAACAGTCACATGAGTCAATGCAACTCTGACCTTTCGTGGTCTTGGACTACGATATGAATGGGCAGCAAGGTTGTATTTTTTTCATTTGGAGCATAAAGCCTCTTGACCTTGCTGCCTCTCTGTCCGTGTAATGCGAGATGAGTAATCCCAGCATTCAGTGCTGGCCCTTCCTGTGGAAAATACCAGTTTGAATATCTCATCCATCCTACCAAGCCAAACTACACTACAGTGTTTATTTAAATACTTCTATTTAAAAGTCAAGACTTGGTATAAGACTTCTGAATGAATCTGAAAGTATCTCATGCTCATCAAAACTGCATTTATTTGAAAAGTAATATTGAGAAATCTTATATTAAAATAGGATACAATTATTTTAAATTATATTTTAAAGTGTAATTTATACCTGTAATGGCAAAGCTGATTTTACATCAGCCATTACTCATCTTTCTTCAGAAATAATTATAATACGCTGATTTGCTGCTCAAGAAACATTTATTATCAATGTTGAAACCTATGCAAACCTATTGCCACCACTGAATAAAAAAAAAAAAGTAACTGGGACTTAAGCTCACAATTCTGACTTTGTCACAATTGGGACATTCTGACATTTTTCTCAGAATTGCAAGTTTATATCTTGTGACTTTTTTCCTCACAATTCTGACTTTGTTCTCAAAATTGCCAATTACATCTTGCAATTCTGACCTTTTCTCAGAATTATGTGATATAAACTCAGAATTCTTTACTTTTTTCTCATAATTGAGAGTTTATATCTTGAAATTCTGACTTTTTTTCTCACAATTCTGACTTTTTTTCTCAGAATTGCATAATATAAACTCAGAATTCTTACTTTTTTTTCTCAGAATTGAATGATATAAACTTAAGCATTTCTGACTTTATTACACACAATTGCAAGTTATTAAGTCAGACTTGTGAGATAAAAAGTTACAATTCTGAGAACATAATCTTTTTTCCCCCTCAGAACTGGACTTTATAACTCAGTTCTGAGAAAAAAGTCAGAATTGTGTGATAATAAACTCGCAACTGTGAGAAAAAAAAAAAGTCAGAATTGAATGATATAAACTAAGAATTATTTTTTTCCCAGAATTGCATGATATAAACTCTGAATTCTGACTTTTTTTCTCAAAATTGAATGCTATAAATTCAGAATTCTGGCTTTTTTCCCAGAATTGCATGATATAAACTTTATTTTCTCAGAATTGCAAGTTTATATCACACATTTCTGACTTTATTACACACAGTTGCAAGTTATTAAATCAGACTTGTGAGACAAAAAGTTACAATTCCGAGAACATAATCTATTTTCCTCTCAGGACTGGACTTTATAACTCACAGTTCTGAGAAAAAAGTCAGAATTGCGCGACAATAAACTCGCAACTGTGAGAAAAAAAAGTCAGAATTGAATGATATAAACTAAAAATTATTTTTTTTCCCGGAATTGCATGATATAAACTCTATTTTCTCAGAATTGCGAGTTTATATCTTACATTTCTGACTTTATTACACACAGTTGCAAGTTATTAAGTTACAGTTCTGAGAACATAATCTTCTGTCCTCTCAGGACTGGACTTTATAACTCACAGTTCTGAGAAAAAAGTCAGAATTGTGAGCTATAAACTCAAAATTGCAGGGAAAAAAATGTCAGTTTATATTGTTTGTATCTTGCAATTCTGACTTTATTTCTCACAATTGCAAGTTTATATACCGCAGTTCTGACTTTATATCTTTCTATTCTGACTTCATAAATCAAAATTGTCAGTTTTTATCTTGCAATTCTGAGAAACAAGTCAAAATTGTGAGTTTATATCATGCAATTCTGAGAAAGAAAAAAGTCAAAATTAAGAGATGTAAATTCGTAATTGTGAGAAAAAAAAAATCTTGATTTGTGTTTTTAATTTTTAATTAAGTGGTGAAAACAGGCTTCCATAGAAACCAATTGTGCTGCTTAATATTATTTGTGGATTTTTTTTTTCAGGATTGTTTTAACTGAACAGCATTTACTCGAAATAGAAATGTTTTGTAATTTATAAATGTTGTTCTATGTTGTTAACTAGCAAGCATAGTGAACCTAGTGGACTAGCTGCAAAGCTTGAACACAATCCCTGAAGACCAAAATCTAAAACACATGCTAACGCGTCCAATGTTGACCAGCTATTTTGGTCTTTTCAGCAAACTGTACCCACAGAATAAATGTCTCAAGGCATAGCTAAAACTCCAGCAATGGCAGCAGACATAAGTTTGGACTGAAAACCTAAACTTCCACACGGCCCATGGGGCTCGTTGCAGACAGGAGGCCAGAATTCAATATACTTACACAGCTGCCCAAAGCCCATCCAGTGATAAATGTCTGCTGTCCAGTTGCCAAGAGGGACCGACTCATTCCAAATCAATTGAACCTTGTTATTCAACAATTACGCCTGGCTTTTTGCTGCATGATGACGGAAAGAAGGTCACTGGCACACGAAGCACCATAAATACTCACCGGCACTGAATATTGCTGTGTACTAAATTCTTGACATGGCCCATCTTTCCTGCATTTACCAGTCACTGCAAGAACATAAGTTAGACGCCTGTGAGGAGAACTTCAGCAGCGAGAAATTTACGGTAGAAAAATTGACATGAGTGACAGCAACACTGCCAGCCGATAAATAAATTAAAATATCAGCAACAATTGTACGGTTGGATTCACAACAGGCCCAATGTGATAATTTAGGGATTTAATTATTGAACTCATAATAGATTCATAATAAACATTCAGTTCCTTTGAATTAATTCACACACCCACACCCCTGATATAATTCAATCAAATGCGATTTGGTTTTCAAGAGCTCACATTTAAAAATGACTGTATAATATCCTTTAATTACGAGATTAATAATGATAGCATTTAGTCATGCTGCGTAATAGAAACTTAAATCGTACAAAAAAAAAACGCTAATTGGGAGGGTGGAGAATGAACTGAGGGAGTTTTTTAGTTGTCTGATATGCAGCTGGTCCAAAATAGATCGGTCAGCAAGTCATAGAGAACCATGTCATTCGCTCATGCCAAAGGGAAGATTCAGCTTTATCATTTGAAGAAGTGTGACGCCATGACAGTGCATTGTTACAACGGTTCACAAACGAAAGAACAAGAACAATGGAGAGAAAGATGACGGGTGCAATGCCCCACACACGCAGTGGCCAAATGCAACCTAACGCAGGGGCTGCTGGCTAGGTTTTCTCCCTTGCCAATGTAGACTTCATTAGAAACACGGAGAGCCAGTGCCTTCAGGCTAAACCACACTCAGAAACTGGTGAGGGAACGGAGTTCCTGTTTATGAAAATCTCTCAAAAAGGACTTCTTGTCAAAATACAAGTCTCCCTCTCTGTCCCTCAACTCAAATGTTGTCCCATAAGTCCCATAAACAAGCAAACTACTTTTTTAAAGGAAATACCAGCAAGAAAAAGAATAATGTCTACAAGCTGCATGCGCTGCTTCATCATTGAAAAACGTTAAAAAGACATTTGCAAGTTTTGTGTTCTACAATAAACTGCATTTCATCTAGAAATCTTTTTGTTTTCTGTCTTACAAAATATCCCATTACTATTGCTCTGTGAGAAACGGCTGCAAACAATTCAGTGTGTGAGTGAATTGTCCAAATGAATCAAACTGAATCACAAACAATTTTAGACCTTTTTGCAAACCCATTTGACTAATTAGATCAAATTCTAATTCTAAACAGCTGAGACAACACGACATGATTGTTGAAAAATGATCAAAGAAAATGATTCCCAGCTTGCTATACGTCAGTCCAACTTACACAAAGATTTATCAATAATATTTTACTGGGGCACAACAATATTTCAATGGGGCTTGTGCCCCAGCGCCATAAGTATGGCAGCGTTTTAGTGGCACGTTAATTTTTAAAAAAAAATCTAACATTACGAGATTAAAGTTGTAATGTTTTGAGAATAAAATCTAAATATTTTGAGAATAAACTTGAAATTACGAGAATAAAGTTGAAATTATGAGAATGAATTCAAAATGTTTCGAGAATAAAGTTGAAATTACAAAAATGAAATCATAGCAATTGAAGTTATAACATTTTGAGAGTATAGCCTGCGCATGCAAATGTCCTAGATTGGGAGCACCGAGAGAAGTTGCCAGGCCACTGGAGTTTATTTGAATATATGTGGGATTATTAGCAGAAATCATACCATGTGTAACACTCACAGGGACAGTATGCTTGGAAATAATATTTCATGTCTTCGATTGCATTTATTAGGCCTATTTGCAGTGCACCAGCCACCCAATAATAGCAATAAGCTTTGTGCTTTTGGTTCTTCTAATGAAAAGTCTCAGCTTTCAAAATCTGTCAGTTTTATAGTGAAATACAAACAATGTGTCTTGAAAAATGTGTTTTTCATGCTCTTCAATGTGGCGGGACAGATCGCTGTATTCATATGCTAATTTGATTACAATTAGACGTTCGTTTAATTTAATTATACTGTTTTCTTTGTGAAAAAATCCACCACTACTCCACAAAAACATCTGTGGCATCCAATCTTTCATTCTTCACATGTATTTAATTAAAAACAACAATAAAATGTTTTAAATGTTGAAGTGGGCTGCAACTCGTTACCATAGTTATACTGTTGCCTTTTCTGAGGTATATAAGTGACTATTCACAAGCTGTTTTATTCATGGTATAATACAGTAAATAATTGGAAATATTGTTTAACGTCTTCCATTTATCATTTGTAGCAGGCCAGCCACCCAGTAATCGCAATAATTGTGTGCTTTTTTTGTTTTTAATATAACACAGCTCAGCTTTCAAATTTTGTCAGTTTTATCATGAAATACAAATTATAAATGTGTTTTCCGGAGAAAATGGCGGACAGTCGGTGGAGTTAGACGTATGTGTGTCTTGCTTCCACCTAGCGTGATATCTTTAATTATTTTCATACTCCCCCTTCGCTTTTACGTTATTTAGATCTGGCGTCAATCGCTAAGTTACTGGAACAGAACCGACAGGCCCTCTCATCAGGCTTTAAAACTGTTACATCGTCACTGGAGGCTAAAATTGACTTGATTCAGTCCACTATCTCGGATCACAGTCACAGGGTTACTTCGCTTGAAACCAACGCTAATGTAACAGACGAGCGCTTACTTGCTCTGGAGAAGACATGCTCGGCGCTGTTGGAAAGTAACACAAAACTTCAGTCAAAAGTCACCGACCTCGAATCACGTAGCCACCGGAACAACATCAGAGTAATTGGCTTACCAGAATCGATCGAAGGGCCTCGTCCGTCCTCTTTCTTTTCTCAATTGCTGTCAGACGTATTTGGTGAGGAAACTTTTCCTACCCCGCCAGAAATTGACAGAGCCCACAGAATTCTGACGGCAAAGCCAGCAACAGGAGAGAAACCAAGAGCGGTCATCATTCGGCTTCATCGATACCAACAGAAGGAGCTGATACTATGCAAAGCCAGGGCTAAGAGAGGAAACCTAAAATACCACGGCAACCCGATTGCAATTTTTGAAGATTACGCGCCAGAGGTTGCAGCGCAAAGAGCCCAGTTCCGACACGTCATGGCTGATCTCTATAAACTGGGAATGAGGCCTTCATTATTTTTTCCAGCGAGGCTTTTCATTAGAACGAAGGATGGAAATAGGAAATCTTTCACGTCGCTGACTGAGGCAGAGGACTTTGTATCGTCCATCCGCGCCGGCTCTCCCTCGTAAAGGAACGCGATCGTGATACTGACTGAATCTAAGGTTGTGGCATTTTTGGTTCACGTGTGCTTCTGTTTCTTAATGTAACGACGCTCAAAGTCTACAGGGACTTGTATTACTAAGATGATGACACTTTATTTTCTTACAACTGCCCTTATTCAATGTTTCCATCTATGGACGTTTTTCCTGAACACGGAAGTAAGTCCGACTCTTAACTGAAAGAATGTTTTGCATTTCCGGTCTGCATTGTTTCTAGTCCAATTAGGGTATATTCCGAGCTAATAAACTGATGTTAAACCTATTAAAATGTTTTTAAAAAGCACATGGCTCCATAGTGTCTCATTTTAATGAGTGTGTAGATGACACGAAGCAGCGGACGTTAGCTACTTTAAAAACAGATGGACGCTATTTGAATGGGTTTCTATGGAAACCGGAACAGAAAAGCATTCAGTCTGACGTTAGAATTCGTAATGGCGGCGCTCATTGTTTACTCAGGAAAAAGGTCTATAGTCACAGTTCCTTGGACTGATGGAGATCATTTCCTACCTTTGAGAAAATGTTGATAAAGAAACCTGAGTCAAAGATGTACAGGTAAAGAGATCAGGTAATATATTCTGTTCTAGTTTCGTGTTCATTCACCAGTTTGGGGAGTTTAAATATACTGTACTGGGAGTTAAGGTACATAGTAGGTACGCTGTTTTCCATGGAGCGCGTCTCGCTCAGACTAAGTTGTGTTTTTGGGATTTGGGACATTTTATTTATTTTTATTTATTTTATTTTTTTTTCCCTTTTTTTATTTATTTTTTTGGCTGTTGTTTTTATATACACACAATGCATGGTATCAGTGTTATTCCTTATTGTGAATGGCTAACAATCCTAAGTCAAAGGAGAGAGGGCTAAGATTCATATCTTGGAATGCTAAGGGGATGAATTCTGTCAAAGCCGGCAAAATACTGTCACATCTACAACTTCTCAAGGCTGAGATTGTATTCTTACAAGAAACACATGTATGCTTAAAAGATGTTCTTCGCATTAAAAGGGCTTGGATTGGCCATTTGTTACTACAATATCTGACTCAAACGGGTGCTTTGTTATAGTTACAGGTAAACTCTACAATACTTCGGTCATACTTGCCTCTGTTTATGCGCCTAACTGGGACAATGACGAATTTTTTAAAACATTTTTTTTCTAATTTACCTAATGTCAACGACCATTATATTATTATTGGTGGAGACTTTAATCTAGTGCAAGATGTCTGCTTAGATAGACCCTCTACAAAAAAAATGTCCTTGTCTAAATCGGCGGGGGTAGTACTAGATTACTCATCTCAACTGGGTCTTTCGGATCCTTGGAGATTTAAATATCACCAAGATAGAGGTTTTTCCTTTTTCTTCTGTCCATCACACTTTTTCTAGAATCAATTTTTTTTTTTTGATGGACAATAAATTACTACAGGATGTTATATGTTGTACATATCACTCTTTTGTTATCTCTGATCATGCTCCAGTGTCAGTTGATCTAAATCTTTCTTCAGGCAATTACATGTTTAGACCTTGGAGATTTCTTCTTTTAAACTGTCCGATGATTCATTTACAGATTTTATAAAGTCTCAAATTGATTTGTATTTTAAAATCAATGAAACTCCTGAAATCTGTTTGAATACATTGTGGGAGGCCTTTAAAGCCTTCATTCGGGGCCAAACAATATCTTATATTTCATACTCAAGAAAGCTTAACGCCTCTAAATTAGTTATCTTAGCAGACAAGTTACAGAAACTAGATTCTATTTATGCATCTTCCCCCTCTCCGTCCTTATATACTAAACGTATACAATTACTTTCAGAACATGATTTACTAATGACAACGGTGACTGCTAGACAGCTTCTACACATTTCTTTGAACATGGTGATAAAGCTGGGAAGCTTCTAGCACACCAAGCGCGTGCTTCTAGTGCTTCCAGATGGATCCCATGCATCAGATCTCCATCAGGGGAGCTGATATCTGATCAGGCGGGTATCAATGCTGCCTTTGCCGATTTTTATATTAACTTGTATTCTTCCGAGAATTTGTCTAACACTCAGGTAAATTTTAATATTTTCAATACATTGGATTTCCCCATTCTTGAGGCAAATCTGGCAGAAGACCTGGCTGCCCCCATTACCGAATTAGAAATTTTGGAAGCAATTGGGTCCATGCAACCTAATAAATCTCCGGGCCCAGACGGCTTTACATTATAGTTCTACAGAGTATTTAGTTCTTCTCTATCCCCTATATTAGCAGCATTGTATAATGACTCCTTCAGAGTAGGCCGTCTTCCACCAACTCTGAATGAAGCCTCCATTTCCCTCATTCTTAAAAAAGATAAGGATCCTATGTTATGTGGAAGTTATCGACCAATTTCCCTGTTAAATCTTGATTTTAAAATCTTATCAAAAATTCTGAGCCTTCGGCTTCAGAATGTCTTACCGTCTCTAATTTCTCATGACCAAACTGGTTTTTGTCCAGGGAGACATTCTTTTTTTAAAACAAGAAGGCTTTTGAATATTTTGTACTCCCCTTTCTCAGCATCTCCGGAAGTCATTATATCCTTAGATGCTGAGAAAGCCTTTGATAGAGTTGAGTGGGACTATTTGTTTTGTGTTTTAGAAAAATTCGGCCTGGGCTCTAATTTTATTTCTTGGGTACGGCTCCTTTATTCCTCACCTGTTGCCTCAGTATATACAAATGGCATGAAGTCTACTTCCTTTCCTTTACATCGAGGGACACGACAAGGCTGTTCTCTTTCTCCTCTTCTCTTCAATTTAGCAATAGAACCTCTGGCAATATGGCTTCGCGCTCTGGAATCTTTTAAAGGTGTCCCCCGCTCCGGGTTAACCCACAAACTCTCTCTTTACGCTGATGATTTAATACTTTTTGTCTCCAATCCTTCTTATTCTATCCCTTTCATACTTGAAGTCTTGGACAAGTTTGTCCATCTGTCAGGTTATAAAATTAATCTGCAAAAAAGTTAAATATACCCTGTAAACCCCGCAGCTAGAGAACTTTCGTTTTCCCAATTTCCCTTTAAATTGTCCACGGTAGGTTTCAAATATTTAGGGATATTTTTTACTAATTCATAAGGTCAACTATTTAACCATAATATTTTACCTCTTGTTGATAGAATAAAGGAGGATATGACAAGGTGGTCCACACTCCCTTTGTCCTTAGCTGGACGTGTTAGTCTTATTAAAATGGTCACTCTGCCTAAACTTCTTTATTTTTTTCAGCATATCCCAATTTTCATCACTAGATCTTTCTTTAGAAATCTAGACAGCACAATACGGCCATTCCTGTGGAGAAATAAACCACCAAGACTGAAGAAATCTATTCTTCAGCTTCGGAAGTCTAAAGGTGGCCTGTCGCTTCCAAATTTCCAGCATTATTACTGGGCATGTAATATTAGTAAGATTTTATACTGGAGTAACCCCCACTTATCCAAAGATTATCCACCCCGGGTCCAGGTTGAAACTTCTTCATGTAAATGTGATTTAAGGTCTGTTATCACTTCTCAGCTTCCACTAGTAATCAGCAAAATCACTTCCAATCCGGTTGTCTCAAATTCACTTAAAATTTGGATTCAGTTTAGAATTTTTTTTGGATTACACAGAGCTTCTATACATATGCCTGATTTGAAAAACCATGCTTTCTCACCATCTTGCTCAGACTCTGCGTACCGTACATGGGCATGTAATGGTATACACTCAGTTAAGGACCTGTATGAAGAGGGAGTGTTTTCATCCTTTTCTTCCCTATGTGCCAGGTTTAATCTACCCAATAGTCACCTATTTCGTTTTTTTTCAGATGAGACATATTGTGCAGAAATTCTTTCCTCACTTCCCAAACCGCCCCCCAGAATACACATTAGACAGTTTTTTTTTATCTTAAACCTAATGATAAACATCTTATTTCAGTCATTTATAACTTAGTTAATACATTGATACCTGATCTTACAAAGTGTTTTAAAGAGATTTAGGAACAAGATCTTTCTATTTCTATTTCAGATGACCAGTGCTCATACATCTTATACCGGGTGCAGTGCACTCATCATCAGTTTGCGCTAGGCATGGTTTAATACAATGCAAGGTACTTACAGACAAGGTACTTTTTCCAGACAAAAACGATGCTTGCAACCGGTGTAGACAGGCTCCAGCAGATCATATACACATGTTCTGGTCATGCCCTCGATTGCTCACTTTTTGGTCCAACGTATTTGACACACTAGGTAAAGCTCTCAATGTTGAACTGAGTCCCAATCCACTGACAGCTGTTTTTGGTGTTCTCCCATACACTACTCAATCTAGTCCTATTGCTCAAGTGGTTGCTTTTACTACTTTGCTGGCCAGAAGAAATATTCTCCTTAAATGGAGGTGTGCCATTTCCCCTACTCACAACAGATGGATACAAGATATATTATTTTACATTAAATTGGAGAAATTAAGATTTATGCTTAAGGGTTCCCTTAAAACCTTCAGTAAAACCTGGAGTTCATTAAAGGCTTGCTTTGTACCCCTGACACAAATTTGGGAAACACTTAAGAAATGTCTCTTTTAGATCATTACAGAATGTGAAGTATGAGCATTATTTGCCCATGTGTGTGTGTGTGTGTGTGTGTGTGTGTGTGTTTCAATTCATTTATTTATTTTATTTCATTTTATTTATTAACCCATTTGTAGGGATGGTTAAGATTTGGGGTCGGACATGGTAAGGACATTTTGTTGTTTGCTGATCAGTTGGATGTAAGTGAAATTCATACTGTCCTGACAAAATGCCAATAAAAAAGATTGTAAATAAATTATAAATGTGTTTTCCTGTTTATAGCACGATATAAACGTGAAGGAACATCAGAAGGAATGAAAAAAAACTGTATAGCCTAATTTAATGAAACAAATTTCTCACTTTAATCAGAAAGATGACTGATTCACATGCTGTTTACAGCGATCTGTCACGCCACATTAAAGAGCGTGAAAAACACATTAATGTAATAACTATAACTAGCTATAAGACTAACCGATTTTGAAAGCTGAGACTTCTTTCTTTCTTTCTTCTTCCATCTTCCGGTGTTTCCAACCTGGACCATCTGCATGTGCATAGGTTAGAATACACTCTCAAAATATTATAACTTTAATCTCGTAATTGCTATTAATTCCCGCAATTTTGAATTTTTGAAACATTTTGACTTTATTTTTTAAAACACTTTATTCTTGTAATTTTGACTTAATTCTCGAAACATTTAGACTTTATTCTCATAATTTAGACTTTATTATTGATAGAATAATATAATATTTAGAGAATGAAGAAATATTTAAACTTTATTCTCGTAATTTTGACTTTATTCTCGAAATATTACAACTTTATTCTCATGACTTTAATCTTGTAAGATTTTAACATTTTTTTAATGTGGCATTAAAACGCGGTTGTACATAAAAATTAGCACCATGAAGTAAAAACGCTGTGAAGTACAAATGACAACACAGCACAACAGTCAGCTTCCAGAAGTAAAGACTTCTCCATATTAGGCAGACACTTAAGCACTCTATAAACGGTTAAATATGTGTACAGAATACAGGACCAATCATAATGCATAATAGTATGCAAATATATACAGGAAAGAAGACCAATCACAGTTCAGTATTTAAAGAGATAGTTCACCAAAAAATGAAAATTCTGTCATTAATTACTTACCCTCCAAACCTGTAAGACCTTTATTTGTCCTTTCATCTTCAAAACACAAATTAAGATATTTTTGATGAAATCCGAGGGCTTTCTGACCCAGCATAGACAGCAACAGAATTCCCACATTCAAGGTCCCTAAAGGTAGTAAGGACATCATTAGAATTGTTCATGTGACATCAGTGGTTTTATGAAGCTACGAGAATACTTTTTGTGCTCAATTAAAGTACGGATTTCATCAAAAATATCTTAATTTTTGTTCCTAAGATGAACGAAGGGCTTACGGTTTTGTCAGACATTAGAGTGAGTAAGTAATGACAGAATGTTCATTTTTAGGTGAACTATCCCTTTAAATACTATAATGACATCATACCTGTTAACTATCAACACATTATCCCTTCAACAAACAGTGCTGCCTTGCAAAAACTGTAAACAGACAAATTAACTGAAGCACACCTGAAGCTCAAAATTCAAGTCAGCTTTTTTTCTTTTGAAGTAATTAAAATATTTTTCATCATCACATTCCATCATAGATTTCTCTGAAACAATGTCTGTTCCAGGGATCCTCAAATCTGGCCCACGAGATCCATTTTCCTGAAGAGTTTAGCTCTAACCCTAATCAAACACACCTGAGCATGCTAGTCAAGGTCTTCAGGATCATTAGAGAATCACAAGTAGGTGAGTTTGATCAGGGTTGGAGCTAAACTCTGTAGTGGATTGGCCCTCCAGGGTAAGATTTGAGGAACCCTAGTCTATTCCCTCTTCTGATTAAGAGAAATGGTTGTGTGAGGGAAACACAGCAAGAGCGCAGAGGGGAAGAGAGAGCAGGAAAGACTGTGTGTGTGTGTGTGTGTGTGTGTGTGTGTGTGTGTGTGTGTGTGTGTGTGTGTGCACACATGAGTGATTTAGAAAATTACATTCAGCCTGTGGTAACATCCAGGCACGTTCCAGTGGCCTCACAGCACTCCTCAACTCACTCATCCTGCCTGATTCACCTTCACCACACTCTCAGTTAACGGCCCCACAGGAAACACTGGATACTGGGCCACAGCCCCATGAATAACGAATTCAACGGCCTTTAAATACAACAGCGGGCGATTAACGAAATGATTAATATTGATGTGTCGATGCCAGCTGATATATACAGAATACATGCAGCAGAGCATAATATCTGCTCTATATTTTCAAGCCGACTGACGTTACACACTCCATTTGACCTGGGTTAGACCTACACTGCAATGTGGCAGATTTTCAGATCTTCTGTAAAAGCCCTCTGTAAAAACACAAAGATGGGCCATGAAATAGAAATGTCATTCATTAACCTTCATTTGAGAGCACCACAACTGCCTTCTAAGTAAACCAAAGAGGACTCGCAGGAATACTCCACTTACGAGAACGAATGAATCACACCTTTTTGTTTGTCTCTGAGCAGCAAGGCCTCTGAATAACAAATCAGCCGTTTGCCTCCATTTAATCCTCATATCTGTATTTCTGCTGATAAGAAAGCTGTACATGAAAAAAAGGTCACAGTAAAACACAAATCACAACACACCTATTTCGTACTTACTTATTCATTCCGCTGTTCATCAATCAACCCCTATTCTGAACTCTTCTAAGCGGTGTGCTGAACACAAATTAGAGCAATACTTAAGTTCACTTAAGCACAATAGGCCACTAACTGAAACCTACTAAAGCAATTTTAGACATAGTATACTTCCATTCATAAGTAAATATATAAAATGGAGAACACATTTACTTGATCAAAAATACAGTAAAATGTGCAATATTGTTACGATTTAAAAAAAAAAAAACTTTTCAGTTTTAAAGGTGACCTATTATGCCCCTTTTTACGAATGCAATATACAGTGGCATGCAAAAGTTTAGGAACCCCTTGCAGAATCTGTAATTTGAACAAAATGTGAGACATCATACAATATGCATGTTATTTTTTATTTAGTACTGTCCTGCGTAAGATATTTTACATAAAAGATGTTCACATACAGTCCACAAGACAAAAAAATAGCTGATATTATTTAAATAAACCCCTTCAAATATTTGAGAACCCTTGGTTCTTAATATTGTGTGTGGTTACGTGGATGATCTACAACTGTTTTTTTTTTTTTTTTTTTTGTGATGGTTGTTCATGAGTCCCTTGTTTGTTCTCAACAGTTAAACTGAGCACTGAGGACAAATGAGGGACTCAAACACAACTATTAAAAAAAGGTTCAAACATTCACTGATGCTCCAGAAAGAGAAACAATGCATTAAAAGCAGGGGGTGAAAACTTTTGAACAGGATGAAGATTTTTTTTTTTTTTTTTTGTTGAAATGCATTTTTTCCATTTAGTACTGCCTTTCGGAAGCAACAGAAGATATTTGCATGTGTCCCAGAAGACAAATTAAGTACAATTTACCTTGATCTTCAAATTCAAAAAGTTTTCACCCCCCTTAATGCATTGTGTTTCCTTCTGGAGCATCAGTGAAGGTTTGAACCTTTTTTAATAGTTGTGTTAGAGTCTCTCAATTTTGTTAAAATTGTTCACATTTTCACAGCTTCTGCAAGGGGTTCCCATACTTCCGTATACCACTATAAGTCTCAGGCATCCCCAGAATGTGTCTGTGAAGTTTCAGCTCAAAATACCCCACAGATAATTTACTATATCATTTTGAAAAAGCCTATTTTGATTGGAAGCAGAAACACGCTGTTTTCGTGCATGTTAAATGCAAATGATCTGCTGCTCCCCGCCCCCTTTTCCAGAACAAGGCTGTGCCTTTACAGCTCATATCTCAGATACTCTGCTAAAAAAACATCTGTTTGGTTTTGATTATCATGTCTATCTCACTGAAATCATGTGTTTTAACCCATATCAGTTTAAACTTCTAATATAGGGTTTTCTGAGCACACACGTCCGAAGCAAACGCAAACAGCAAGCAGCTGTCACACGGCATGTGAGTACTAAACTAAGTCCTCTTTCATGTCTTATTGCGCTTAAACTGTCAAATACACACAAGTTTATGTTAAAAACACACATGAGTTACAAAACCAGTCGGTTATGTCTGTGAAGGTAAACAGCTGGGAAAGAAATCACATGTTTATATTAGATCTGTGTGGCAGCAGCGTAATATACAGTAAATAAATCAATAACTTCACTGCTCTTTTGTCTCCTCTGAGGCTGGGATTCTAAATGTTGTTCTGTGCTCATCCGTGCAGCCAATGACAGCACACTCAGCATGCTTTGCTCGAAATTTTGCCATGGTGTTCGAACTGGTACACTGTTGTCGCTTGCGAAAACATAATGACAGAGCTTTTTCAACATTCATCAAACAAGGATGATGAAGTTTTGGGGAAAAAAAATAATATCAAAAAGATTTTAAAAAAGTGGTTTCCTTAAAATCATGTTTTAGTAAAACATTTAGCCCACTGAAATCAGATGCATGGTTTCAAACTCGCCTTATTTTGAATTCCAAATTAATCTTACATCTCTTAAACTACCCCTTGTTGAGGAGCATTTCTTTTTAAATATCTCTGACATAAATATGCAAATATTCCTTGCCTCTGAAAACTGCAGACACCATTTAATTCTCACAAATAATTTCTTCCACTATAACTCAAAGCACCCCTATCCCCTACTCTGCCTGTCCACAAGCTGTCTGGGATATTGATCAGGACTGATGATGTTGTCCTGTCCAGCAGCAGCTCTAGACTTCTCCCAGTGCTCCCCTGATCCACTCAACAGCCGAATGACTGACAGCTGTAGATCAATGCACCCGATGAAGTGTCCAAACAGACAGAATCATTCTGACAGTCATGTATAATAGATGATAATCAAAAGGCTAGATCACTGTATTATTTAAAGGAAAACTTTAAGGACAAATCAGTAGCTTTACAGACAATTAGCACTTACTAGTCTATATCATCTTAATCTGAAATGACACTTTTTTATGAACAGGACACACTTACTTTTTTTTAAAGTATTAGTCGCACAAATTCCAGAGTTTATGTAGTGCGAAGTGTTAATGTAGTGTTAAACTGTTATTGAACATAAATTGAACAGAACATGAAAATTAAGTTGTTTTAAACATTAAAGGGATAGCTCACCCAAAATGAAAATTCTGTCAATAATTACTCACCCTCATGTCGTTCCAAACCTTTATCCTCGGACTTTGAATTAGGATATTTTTGATAAAAAAATTGACCCTGCATAGACAGCAACACAACTGACATGTTCAAGGCCCGGAAAAATACACACGTCGGCTGAAAAAGAAGAGAAGAAATTGTTGAATAAAGTTGTTATTTTTGTTTTCTTTGTACACAAAAAGTATTCTCGTAACATTACGGTTGAACTACTAATGTCACATGGACTATTTTAACAATGTCCTTACTACCTTTCTGGGCCTTTAACGTGTCAGTTGTATGGCTGTCTATGCAGGGTCAGAAAGCTCTCGGATTTTATCAAAAATATCTTAATTTGTATTTTGAAGATGAATGAAGGTCTTACAGGTTTGGAAAAACATGAGGGTGAGTAATTAATGACAGAGTTTTCATTTTTGGGTGGACTATTCCTTTAAATCCCCACCAAAATGTGGATTTTGGCCTGTCCTAGAGGTCTGATCTTTTTCGACTGTATTCAAATATATATATATATATATATATATATATATATATATATATATATATATATTCAAATATGTCAAACTTCATTTAAAATGTTATAATTAGTGACCCTAATGGTGCGTTCACACCAGACGCGAATGGCGCGTTAAGCGCGAGTGACTTACATGTTAAGTCAATGCAAAGATGTGATAGACCTCCCTGCGGCGCGATTCACGTGAATGAAGCGTCGCGAAAGACGCGGCGCGAATTGAGCGTTTCGGGTGTTTGATGCGCGTAACGCGTGATTCTCGCGAATCGCGCAAGTTCAAAAATCTGAACTTTGGCGAAAATCCGCGCCGCGTTAACCAATCAGGAGCTTGCTCTAGTAGTGACGGAGACAGAAAAACGAAACAACAATGGAGGACAAAATCATCTCTGCTGTATGTGGATACTCTGAGCTGTACGATACATCTTAGTTCTTTTATAGAAACAGGAATAAAAAGGATCTTGCTTGGAAGAAAGTGAGTGAGGAGGTCGGACAATCTGGTAAGTTGTAAAAAACGCTCTTTACTCAATTTGAGCTATGTATATATACATATTGAGACTACAAGCTAGTTAAAGCCAGCAAATTGAGCTTTCACCGTATTTTACAACTACTTTCCCGCTGACAAATGGCAGAAGCCCTTCCCATGACGCGAATTTGCGTCTGTTGTGAAGTGAATTTCTCACGAGAATGAAGCGAGTAAACTCAAAATGTTCAAGCGTCCAACTACGCGCGAATAGCGTGATTTATTCGAGCAAGTCGCGTCTGGTGTGAACGCACCATAAAGCTATCAATCACCCTTGCTGAAGGTTAAGGAAGTTCTTTTACTTTCCATTTCATTTGCTGAAAAGAAAATATTTACTTAAACTTTTTAATCTTGCATCCTATTCATGGAACGTGCCACATACTGTACTTTTATAATAAGAGGAAGCTCAGAACAGAAGTTGTTCCTCTGCTGATCTGTCATATCCAAAGGTAGGTTTTTCTGCTGGTCAGTCTCTACACAGAAATAAATGGGACTCTGAGATCTCACTTCAAAGGGCACCTGAGTTTCCCGTCCCAGTTATCATCAGTACTTCCCTTTCCTTTTCATTACAAATAAACCTAATGAGGCATGAAATTAAGTTCCATTGTCAATGGAGTATTTGAAAATTAAATCTGCAAAAGAACATCAGCATGATGGCCTTTAGATGGACAAAGCGATCTTTTGCATGCGGTTGCCCTTCCAGTAAAACACTTTTCTTTACTTTCGTGAATTTATTTTGCAGAGCGTAGCACTTAGCACCCTTGACTTGTGCATTCATAAAACGTGCCATCGTGTGATGAAGGCGGCCCTGGGCTGCTTGGCACGCTCACAGCTCTACAAACACACACAGTGTGCTGCCAGTCCTTCCCAGCTGAGCTCCAGCTGCACACGTGCACCAGCCGAGGCTGTGATTTGTGGCAGACAACAATGACGTAATTAGCTTGCTGCACATACACACACACAAACACACATTCTCAAAGGTGAATGCACTGCAATGCAGCTCACATCCCAAATCAAGCTGAATAGGAATGACATAAAATTGTCAAAGAAGAGTCAAAAAAATTCAACAGGTGATGCATTTCTTAAAAATAATGAAATGTTCTTCCATCCTGGTCCACAAAAGTTCATTAAATACAATGAAATATAAAAACTAAATACTAAATAAGGCTGAATGATAAAGGTTAAATTGTTAATCATGTTTTTTTTAAATATACAGAGGTCAAAGTATACACCTTGCAGAATCTGTAAAATGTTTGTTTTACCAAACTAAAAGGGGAACATACAAAATGCATGTTATTTGTTATTTAGTACTGACCTGAATAAGGTATTTCACACAAAAGACGTTTGCATATAGTCCACAAGAAATAATAAAAAATAATGGTTGAATTGATAAAAATGACCCGATTCAAAAGTTTACATACACTTGATTCTTAATACTGTTGTTACTTGAATGATCCACGGCTATGTTTTTTTGTTTAGTGATAATTGTTAATGAGTCCCGAACAGTTGAACTGCCCACTGTTCCTTAGAAAAAATCCTTGTCCAGGTCCCACAAATGTTTTTTTTTTTTTTTTTTATAGCATTTTTGTGTATTTGAATCCTTTCCAGCAATGACTGTATTATTTTGAGATTCATCTTTTCACACTGAGGACAACTGAGGGACTCATATGCAACTATTACAGAAAGTTCAAATGCTCACTGATACTCCAGAAGGAAAAACAATGCATTAAGAGCCAGGGTGTGAAAACTTTTTAAATTTGAAGATCAGGGTAAATTTTAACTTAATTTGTCTTCTGGGAAATATGTTTGCATCTTCTATAACTTCTGAAGGTCAGTACTACTTGAAAAAAATATGATATTTAAGCAAATTAAGAAAAATGTACACATCTTCATTCTGTTCAAAAGTTTACGCCCCCGGCTCTAAATGCATTGTTTTTCCTTCTGGGGCATCAGTGAGTGTTTGAACCTTCTGTAATAGTTGCATGAGTCCCTCAGTTGTCCTCAATGTGAAAAGATGGACCTCAAAATCATACAGTCATTGTTGGAAAGGGTTGACCTGAAGGACTTTTTCTGAAGAAGGGACTTATGAACAACTATAACTTAAAAAACACAGCTGTGGATCATTCAGGTAACAACACCGTATTAAGAATCAAGTGTATAAAATCTTCGAACTGGGTAATTTTTATAAAATGTAACTATTATTTTCTCTTGTGGACTATATGTGCATTTGTTAAAAATGCAAACTAACGCAAAGAGTAAATTAAAATGGAACCTTTTTATAGGATAAATAACCAGTGGTAGGGTGACCATACGTCCTCTTTTACCCGGACATGTCCTCCTTTTTGGCTATAAAATTATGTCCGGGGGGATTTTGTAAAATATCATAAAATGTCCGGGTTTTTTACCTCATTTCACTGACCGTCATTAATTCAACACTTTAAATGCAGCCACTGCCCACCGGCATTATTCTGAGGTACCTGTCTGATGACGTGAAAGACCCAGTTGTCAAAACAAAACAAACAAGGAGCTGCCCTGCAAGAGCTGTGTGTCACTATCATGCCGAAACGCAAATGTAGTTTCACAGACAAATTGCAAAAAAATACCAGATGTTCATTCTTGGTCGTGATAAATGGGAAGCATTGTGCACCATCTGCACCTATGCTGCCCTCCAAAGGCAAAGTGCAGTAACTACACCAACACTGAAACAGAGAAAAATGCCTTTAAAGTTTTTAGGCCAGCTAGTCAAACATGTTGACACTCTTGTTTCTCGGAAACACTCTCGTTTCTTTGGGACAAAATTGATCAGGAGACTTTGCCACAAGACAAAACAGTTTTCATAAAGTCCATTTTAAGCCTCGATTTTGACCAAATGCGTAGTTACTGCACTTTGCCTTTGGAGGGCAGTATGTGCATCCTGGGGAGGGTGTCCTCTTTTTGGATTCTCAGAATATGGTCACCCTAACCAGTGGGTAAATATCTATCCACCTATCCATATACCCTACAGTATCTATCCACCCATGCATCCATCAATCCAAACATTCAAGCAAACGTTAAGCATTTATCTTGACAAACTTGGCTTTTCTAGAAAAAGCCACAAAAAGCAGTTGTGGTTACAAAGCATATACATTTTTATTTTTCTTAGAAAATGACCAATTGTTTCACTAGATAAGACCCTTATTCTTCAGCTGGAATCATGTAGAGCTCTTTGAAGCTGCACTGAAACTGCAATTTGGATCCCCATTAAAGTCCACTATATGACGGAAAATCCTGAAATGTTTTCCTCAAAAACCTTAATTTCTTTTCAATAGAAGAAAGAAAGACATAAACATCTTGGATGACATGCGGGTGAGTAAATTATCAGGAAATTTTTATTCTGGAAGTGAACTAAACTTTTAAGATGGCATTTGGTTTACATTGGTTAGCTATGAAGTATCAACCCATTTCAATGTAAAGTATATTTTACAAGCTATTATAATGGAAATGGGATCTTAGAGCATTTCATGCCAACAGTCATACCTACTAAACATTTTCTCCAAGAATTTGCACACACAACCTAATTCCTTTTTATACAGGTTACTATGAGAAAATATGTGGATTCGGCACATGAATGAAAGTGAACCACTGCACAGCTGATACCTGTACATACCAAGCATAAACATCTCCGTACTTCGGCAAAGACATTAAATATCTCATGCATACCGAGACACTCTTCATTGCCACTCAAACTAGCAGTGGGGTCTGGCTCGTTTTGATTTGCATCGCCAAACGCGCTTTGCATTTACACCTCGTCAAGAGCGGCGTTAGCGGCTTCTTTCTGTATTAAAAGAGAAATCTGGGATTTGTCATTCCTCCCAGACACTTCTTAATCCTCGTCTCTGCGTGCATTCATCTCCCTCAAGTTTGTAGCGGCCTGCCTTCTCAGCCACCAATAAACGCTGCATCCTCTCTAAGCCTAGAAAAGCTCTGAGGGAAAAGCCTTGACTGAGGCTTTGCATTGTTTACTGACAACAGTTTCCACCCATGAGCACAATTCGCACAGATAAGTGAACCACTGCAGGAGGTAGAGCAGCGTTCGCATGTAGTCCACCTCTGTGACCACACAAATATTGGGTCTCATTCACTAATATTTTCTAGCAAGAGGTGTACTCCCCAAAATCACATACTGTAACTTTGCTGATCAATCCCAATTATTCTAAATGAGGAAGTATGTGATCACAGTAAATAACAGCATAATACATGCCAAAACATCTCTATACAGTTGAGGTCAAAAGTTAACATCCCCCTTTCAGAATCTGCAAAATGTTAATTATTTTACCAAAATAAGAGGGATCATACAAAATGCATGTTGATTTTTTATTTAGTACTGACCTGAAAAAGATATTTCACATAAAATATGTTTTCATATATTCCACAAGAGAAAATAATAGTTGAATTTATAAAAATGACCCTGTTCAAAAGTTAGCATACACTTGATTTTTAATACCGTGTTGTTACCTGAATGATCCACAGCTGTGTTTTTTTGTTTAGTGATAGTTGTTCATGAGCCCATTGTTTGTCCTGAACAGTTAAACTGGCCGCTGTTCTTCAGAAAAATCCTTCAGGTCCCACAAATTCTTTGGTTTTCCATAATTTTTGTGTATTTGAACCCTTTCCAACAATGACTGTATGATTTTGAGATCCATCTTTTCACACTGAGGACAATTGAGTGACTCATATGCAACTATTACAGAAGGTTCAAACGCTCACTGATGCTTCAGAAGGCCTCCACTAATGTGACTGAAACCCTGTGACAGGAGGTTGTCCAGATAAAGGCCACTACAAGAGAAGTTGGTCATTCCAAATCTGTGATTTCACGAATATAGCAGCTTTACAATGACACTAATTCATTCAAGTACCCCAAAAAGGCTGGTCATCCACATAAGACAAATGCACAAGAACACAGGATGGCATAAAACAGTGATTTATTTACATGGCTACTCCGATACCCTATTCACTCTCATTGACAACCTGTTGTTAGCGTCGGCTAACTGACCCCAGATTTCGGACTGCAGGACACAAACCGAGATGAGATATGCAAGGTACGTTCACACTCGGTATCATGATTCAATACACTTTAGGTCAATATCACACCGGACTTCTTTAAGGGAATTTGGACTGGAAATGTACTCTGCAGTAACCAAACCTCCCATCAGAAGAAAGAATCAAAAGGCTAACCTTTGTTGAGGAGCATGTTGTGTGGAGAGAGGAGAACTGGTCCAAAGTTCACTTTAATGATGAGAGCAAGTTTAATTCATTTGGGTCTGATGGGAAACATTTTGTTCAGTGTCAAACTAGGGAAAGACTGAAGCGCAAGTGCATAAAGTCAAGTCAGTGAAAGGACATACAGTTCCTTCCCTGCGTTCATCTCCCAATCAGCTTGCAACTCTAATGCAATACAATTCCTCCGTCACACTACTATACAGGTTTTCCTTGAAGAACACAGAAATAATAAAACGGCCAGCCTGGAGTCCTGATGTAAACCAGACAGAAAATCTCTGGAAAATCCTTGGCGACAAAATTATGGCTAAGAAACCTAAACTATGGAAGAGAGTGGAAGAAGAGTGGACCAAGATCACACAAGAGCATGTCCTGTGGCCGCAAAAGTGCTGAAGTCGTTCCAAGCTAAATTTTAGTTTTCTAATTTCGATCACTGTGTTTTCCACAAAATAAAGGCTTTTGTTGAAATGGCTTGGTTATTTTGTAAAACATCTAAGTAGAACAGTGATACCTACAGCTAATATTCCTTCCAATGAAGATCAAGTATTTAGATTGTTCTCGAATTTTGCTCTCCACTATATGAACGGCTTGAAAATGTTTGCACACACAGGTTTTACACTTACAGGGAATGAGACCCACTGCCAAACATTTACTCTCACGCTTTGTAATAAACATTTTCTGATATTTACATGAAAAAGTCCATCCTCAGTCACATGAGTGAGTAGATACGAAAAGATGCGTGGGACAGAACACTCAATGAATAAAAGCAGCCTGGACGCTTTCTTGAACTCATTTTGAGTTCACCCACGCAGAGCAGTGCAAACTGCAAATGAGTCACTTTTCACAAGCATACTCGCATTTCTGCCTCTCTCTGAATCCTGCACCTCTGTGACACAACATCTCAAATGACCCATATCAGACGCTAAATGTATAATCAAAACCTAGTGAGCAATTAAGGATACGCAGAGGGGTCGAAGTGATTTTCTGTGGATTGGGAGAGAAATTCATAATAATCAGAGCTTTGACCCGTTTAATCAGTGCCGTGATGAACTCCTGCATCGTTTCGCTGCTTGAGGGAGAAACTCGGCACAGTCCAACTATGTGGCAGCTAGTCTAGAACAGCAGGCATCCTTTAAGCAGAGCAGATTGAAGAGGTGTGGGAAATATACTTAAGAGCTCTCCATTTCAGAGCAACAGACTCAAATGAAATGGAAATGATCTCCTTGTGCATTAACGAGTGGGTGATTTGAGAGACGCAAAAAAATAGCTTCTTTCCTTATTTTCTGGATTGAGCCATTTGATAAGATAAACATTTTGCCATGCTGTTTTATTGCACCCTATCCTGCACCCAAAAATGCCTACTTCTCTATTACAACAGTACGTGAAATGAGTAGTAT
This sequence comes from Garra rufa, assembly GCF_049309525.1. Classification (NCBI taxonomy): domain Eukaryota; kingdom Metazoa; phylum Chordata; class Actinopteri; order Cypriniformes; family Cyprinidae; genus Garra; species Garra rufa. Next base: position 24,962,208 of record NC_133370.1, on the reverse strand, counting down.
GTCCGAATTCATTCACAGGAGAGTTATGAATCCAAGTTAAGCAACATACGGCAGATATAGCCATGTCCGAATTTCAATCACACTACCCAATTTTATTTTACCAGTCACAAAGTAATTATTAAACTTTATAGTACCTACTAGACAGTATGTGATTTGCAGTGCAAATGATTACATCACCCCTAGAAGCTGCAGCTCTAAGATCTAGTATCCCAGTGCTGCTATTGCACATACACACACATACTTATTCTCTCAACAACGCAAATAAACAAGACAGCTTGTTTTGCCAAAACAGATTAACGCAGGTAATTGAGAACAAGCTGCCATGTCATCAAGTCATAGTCTATTGCCGTGGAAACAGAGTAATTGTCTGATGTCCATCAAGTCTGTTTTTCTGCATCTTCAGAATATTTTATTCTTTATTTTCTGCTTCTTTACATCTGTTGTGATACAGTAATGTTTTGATGCTTTGATGCTTAAAATGACATTTAAACTATCATATGCTCAGAAACATTATGCCGGTATTGCCATCTGGAACATGTTAAAGTATTTTAGACAGAGGGTTTTTAATATATTCTTGGTGTACAGTAAAATGCATTATATTTTAATGTATTAAGTAACATTTGTGACCCTGAACCACAAAGCCAGTCTAAAGTAGCACGGATACATTTGTAGCAATAGCCAAAAATACATTGTATGAGTCAAAATGATCTATTTTTCTTTTTTTGTCAAAATTCATTCGGATATTAAGTAAAGATCACGTTCCATTAAGATATTTTGTAAATTTCGTACTGTAAATACATCAAAACTTAATTTTTGACTAGTAATATGAATTGCTAAGGACTTTATTTGGACAACTTTAAAGGCGATTTTCTCAATATTTCGATTTTTTAATCTCAAAGATAGCAAATATTATCAAATCCTAACAAACCATACATCAATGGAAAGCTTATTTATTCAGCTTTTAGATTATGTATAAATATTAATTTAAAAAAATTGACCCTTATGACTGGTTTTGTGGTCCAGGGTCACATTTAGCTTAAAGGGATAGTTCACCCAAAAATGACTAATTACTCACCCTCATGTTGTTCCAAACTCGTAAAACCTTTATTCATTTTCGGAACACAAATTAAGATATTTTTGATGAAACCTGACAGCTTACTGACTAGGGCGACACGATTAATCGCAATTATCACAAGCATTTTGTCAGTAAAGTCTGTTTCGATTCATCAGTAAAGCACATGCTTTCAGATGGAGCAGCATTTACAACACAGAGCCGTAGCTTACCGACAAGCTACGCTATATCGCGTTCATTATTGCAGACGATTTAATCACACAATAATAAAACCTAAGCTATCGTTCTGCGATAATACAAGTGTTTGCGTAGCTTCTCAGTGAACTACGGTTATGTGTAGTAAATGCTGCTACATCTGAAAGCACTTCATAACTTCAGTTGAGTGTTTGAAATAAATCCTTCTGTGAGATGATCTGGCTTCTTACACAGAATAAACCATGCACAGTATTCATAGTTTTCTAAGCAGTGATAAAGGTTTTATATTTTAATAATAAGAACTCAGATAAACCATATATTGTCGTAGTCGTGTTTATTAGTCACGTTGAATCAATGAAAGCAGTTAAATCTTCTGTTTATTTAGCTGCAGCGATTGTCATTTCCTGGTCTTCTGCTTCAGGGCGTATTTGGAGTTTCCGCACAAGAGCGCCCTCTTGCCTTCGGATGGAGATTTGCTACTGATCACAGAACTGTGTTTACCTGAAGCTTTTGCTTAAAGGAGAACTCCGGTGTGATTTTGACCTGAAGTGTATTGAATCATGATACCGAGTGTGAACGTACCTTGCATATCTCATCTCGGTTTGTGTCCAGCTGTCCGAAATCTGGGGTCAGTTAGCCGATGCTCACAACAGGTTGTCAGTGAGAGTCAACAGGGCATCGGAATAGCCATGTAAATAAATCACTGTTTTACGCCATTTACGAGGCACAAAGTAGCTCCACACTTCATTGGTAGACTTCCAAGGGCCCTGACATTTAAAACGAGACATTGAGAACTCAGAAAAAGCACCGGTATTTTATTTACAAGTAGATTTATACAGACATTTTCCACCAGGAACAGACCGGTCGCCGCCATCTTAAATGTAGTCACGATAAGTCGAGTGTCGAGCACGAAGGAAACTACAACCTGTTACGTTGATAACCTGATAAATTCCTTGGTGCTCGACACTCGACTTATCGTGACTAAGTTCAGGATGGCGGCGACCGGATTTTCTTTCCCAGGTACTGTCTGTATAAATCTTCTTGTAAATAAATTACCGGTGCTTTTTCTGAGTTCTCAATGTCTCGTTTTAAATGTCAGGGCCCTTGGAAGTCTACCAATGAAGTGTGGAGCTACTTTGTGCCTCGTAAATGGCATAAAACAGTGATTTATTTACATGGCTATTCCGATGCCCTATTGACTCTCACTGACAACCTGTTGTGAGCATCGGCTAACTGACCCCAGATTTCGGACTGCAGGACACAAACCGAGATGAGATATGCAAGGTACGTTCACACACTCGGTATCATGATTTAATACACTTCAGGTCAAAATCACACCGGAGTTCTCCTTTAATCGCGATTGCAATTTAATTTCAATTTATCGTGCAGCCCTATTTCTGACCCTATAGACCGCAACGCAACTACCACGTTCAAAGCCTACAAAGGTAGTAAGGGCATCTTTAAAATAGTCCAAGTGACCTCAGTGGCTCAACCGCAATGTTATAAAGCTATGAGAATACTTTTTGTGCGCAAAGAAAACAAAAATAACTTTAAACAATGTCTTCTTTTCTGTGTCAGTCTTCAACACGCAGCCTCACTGACAGTGGTTCTTGTGAAAAGTCGTACCTGTTCTTGAGAGACCTGCTTCCTGTCGTCGTCACTGCTGAATTAAGAAATGCAGTTGATAGCCACGACTACAGTAAGGTGAAAGATCTCAACACCTCAAAGTCTCTTAAGTACATAATCTTTTTCAAATGCGAATACTTTTATAGTCTGTCTTTATATCTTTTTCTCACTTTCTCACTCCTACAGTACATACACACATCCACCCCACACTTTTGATGCGGAGAGAGATTAATGGAGTGAGTGTCCTGATATTTTTCACATGATTTCAAGCAACAGATCAAATGAGGAGTGATGGGCCATGGAGAACTGGGCAGTGGGAAACATCCTGATGCTCAATGGACTGATCATCAGTTACATCAACCAAACTACAGCCACTGTCTCCACAGACACACCAGAGATCAGCAGCTGATTTTAAAACCCCTTGAAATCAATTGAAGAGCATTAAATTCACCGTCAGCAGCACCACACACATTGTGGTACTGTTGTGAATAAGCGGCAAAGACTGCCACGGAAGAAAAGAAATTGTTGAATAAAGTTATTTTTGCACACAAAATGTATTCTTGTAGCTTCATAACACTGATGAACCAATGATGTCACGTGGACTATTTTAACAATGTCCTTACTACATTTCTGGACCTTGAATGTGTCAGTTGCACTCCTGCCTATGCAGGGTCAAGAAAGCTTTTGGATTTCATCAAAAATATCTTAGTTTGTGTTCTGAAGATGAACAAAGGTTTTTCGGGTTTGGAACAACATGAGGGTGAGTAATTGTTCATTTTTTGGGTGAACTACCTCTTTAAATATTATATATTGGCACGTAGATAATCTGAAAGCTAGCAGGCAGGCATGGACTAAAAGTCATGTAATGAAGTCCATTGTGTAATTTCATAAATGTGCGTTCTAATCTATACTCAATACACAAATATGGTATAATATTGTTCAATAGTTCACAAAATTAATACTTTTATACATTAAATTGACTAAAAGTCACATTTCTATTTTAAACAATTACCACTGAACTTTCTATCCATCAAAAAGTCCTGGAAAAAGGATTTCACAAAAATATTAAGCAGCAAAACTGTTTTTTTCAAACATTAATGATAAAAAAAAGTTGCTTTAGCATCAAATCAGCATATTAGAATGATTCCTGAAAGATCATGTGACTGAAAACTGGTGTAACTGCAGAAATAAATGTTTTAAAATATCTTAAAATAGAAAACAGGTATTTTAAATGTAATATTATTTTACAATATTACTGTTTTTTGATATTGCTAATAACGAATAGCTAATAATAAGACATAACACAGTTGTGTTTTATTATCAGTTTTGTATCAGATATCTGGATACTATTGGAAACACTGGACACAGTAAGATAATAACTACAAAATAATTAATGTGTGTAGCATTGTTCAGATAATTTGGCTTTAAAAATTAACATAGGCTTACTGAAAATACATGCCTCTATATACATTTCTGCAAAAAACAAAAACAAAACTTATATCTACGAATCACTGCAGTGTCCAGTTGAAATGAATACTAGATGCAGTAAAACTCCAACAACTTTTATTCCTTTATTCCAAAGTATGATTCACAGGTACAGAGTTTTAATTAATATAACCTCATTTTCATACAATTATTTGTAGGATGTCAAGACTTTAGAACAATTTTTACATCCTGCGTGATTTGAAAATTGATACAGTGCCCTCCAAAAGTTTGGAAACACCCTAGAAAAGTGGGGTTTTGGACAATATTGCATGATTCCTTTTTATTTGTGATAATTTTGCACTGATAAGGGACAACACAAACTATATTTTATTACATAAACAGTTTATACATAGAAAAAAACCTACAATTTTCGATTCATCAAAATATCCACCATTAGCAGCTACTACAGCTCGGCATAATCTGGGCATCCAAGCAATCAGTTTATTTAAACGTTGACTTGATATATTACTCCAAGCCTCCTGAAGGATTGCCCAAAGATGATTCACACTATGCTGATATAGTCCAAAACCACACTTTGCCAGGGCAGTGTACTTTTAAGCATTGTTGTCACATATACAGCTTTACATACATGAGTTTTCTAATTCAGTAGGTTTGCTCGGTAGCTCACCCGATACAGCGTTGAACTTGAATGATGAAGAGCTCCAGAACGAACCCTGTGAAACTACAGTTCGACAAAACAGCTTAAATCTGCGTAAGGAAATTAAACAGGTCAGCTGCATCAACAAATGCATTTTTATATCACTTTTGCATTTGTTAACACTATTGGTGGGTTTAGGTTTGGTGTAGTGGATATTTCCAACACAACCGACCTTACCTAGATAGAACATTAACCCTTAGGGACACTCCTTGGATATTTGAATTCTGAACAGCCGCAATACATACCTCAACAGTGAGTTTTTTGCAGTAAGATACATAATTATGTATTTATATGAGCCTGGGTTGCCTGAAACTCTAAAGTGTCTTGACACACAACATAACTGTGGTCTTTTTCTTATAAGAAACATCTGAAACGCTCTCCATCCCAACTCCGGTACAGTACAGTCAACAAATGAGATTTTAAAAACACAAGTCAATCCGATGACTTACTTTCAAAACTGCTACTCAAATGTCTTCTCACAGTGGAGATGAAATGGTCTTAAGCTGTAGGCTGGATAACAAGACACACTTTGTTACCATCTGTACACGTTCAGATTTATCCATGTGGTTTGGTGTTGGTGTTTTTCGGTCACTTTAAGCAGTGAGGTAGTGAGGGAGAACACCACGTGCCGTCTGAGCATTACAGACAAGCCGGAATGTGGTAAATAATGCAAGAGGTGGCAGTCAGGTCTCTCACAGCACGCAATGTTAAATATTCATCCAAGGTGGGCAACCTGTGCCGTGCCTTACTCGTAGTTGTGGCATTTAGAAAACTCATTCCCAAGTCACAAGTGTTCAGGCAAACAAAACAGAGCATTTCAATACAGACATGCATCTAAATAACAGCCACACACAGGGGAGCACAGTTTACTGTTCTCCTCTTCTTTTTGCTGAGTCAACAGATGACCTGACAAAAACGTTGCGATAAGAAACAGATTATTAACTGAGTATGATTTAACTTTGCCATGAGCGTCTTGATCTTCATCTAATCACCGTCCACAAGCACATTTTTCTCTGAGAAACCCATCCTTAAGTCAAATCCCAGAGGATCTGGATATGGGAAGGGTACAGAGTGCTTCTTTATTGACTTTGTCTGCTAAGGGGGCTCTCCATTTCCACCTTCCCACTTATTTTCAGCTTAGAGCGGCGCAAAGGCTGTTTACATCCCGGTGTTGAGCCCCAAACAGCTTTTTTCATTATTATAAGGTTCACCAGAGGTCATCCACTGTACCTCCTTTATAAAAGTACACTGCCATTCTCTGCCATGTGAATCTGTAGCAATTTCACAGCTTATTAAAAAATGGTTTGTTTTGAACTCCAGCAATCAGGAATAATTCTTTACCACCCACATACATAATAAGGGCAGACCAGTTATTCAATACGATATTAAACACAAGTCAATAAGCATTTAATCACAACGGAGGGCATAAAAGCTTGTAAGCATGTAGAGATGGTTTAAATTGCAAGCACATAATGACGACCAATTATCATCTAATCTGAATCACACAACACACCTAGAGGAAACAAAAGGGGGATATTGGTAGAGATATGCAATATCATACATCATATCCATCCACTGAAAATGATACAACCTTCTCACATTAAAATGTTCCTGAGGAAGAAGTTGGCATATATTAAAATACATATCATTAACATATACCACCAGTTAAGGACTATTTCTCAGAGATAAAAGAAAGGTGAGAACTTTTCTAGAACCCTTTTCCAAAGCACCACTAATACATCCACTCTGCATAAATATACATTACAGATGGCATCATTTTGAACTTGTTTGTTTGTTAAATGAGCCATGCTCACATTCATAATTGCATTTTCCAACATTAATTATAATTGTGCGGGTGTGGGTGTGAGAGAGGACATGCCAGTCGAGGGCGGACTGCAGGGCTGCATCTGGTGAGATGCTTCCTGATGTCTCCTGAGCGCCCAGCTCAGAGAAAACAGGTCATCAGCCATAGCACACGGCACACTACACACTCAAACAATGGCTGCAGGTGGGACCTGTCATGCCCGGCGCTTCAAGCAGATGCATTTGGGGGAAATACAGAGCAGATTTATGATTCAGAAATTAGAAACCAGTTATTTTATCTACCCTGAGAGATGTTGTGTGCCTTACATCAGCCCGAGCATTTGGGCCCTCCAACGTAGGCATCACTTCTCAGATTATTAAAAGCAAGAATGTATCTTGAGAGATGACACGGATTCTTTCTTTACCGCCCTACAAAGGGAAAAAAATCAAAAGGAGCCTACAAAGTACTTTAAAATGTCTCAATCGACGTCTGTAGCATTTCATCAATATTTATCAATAGTGACAGGAGACATAACAGCCAACAGGCTGGCACAGAAGTGCCATCAAGACCATTTAAGACACAGATTTTTTAACTAAGACATTTAGACTTCCATTTCAAATAAATGCTGTTCTTTTAAAGAGCAGTTCATATTGGTTTTCAAAAAATGTATTTTTTGCAGTTTGTAAGCTATTTTTCAAACAGTCTGCAAAGTTGTTAATTAAAAAAAGTGCTTGATAAAGATATCGCCTTTCAAAAGAAAGAGTTGATTTTACACCACTTTAATGAGTCATCATATTTTCGAATTCCTGTTACTGATATACATCACTAGGTAACATATTAGCATAATCTCCGCCTGCCCGAGAAATACGAACACTCTGACCTGTCCACAAACACTTCCGCTAGTTAGCGTGTACACATCATGTCCAGAAGACGCTGTGTTCTGTGCTGTGAAAGCAAGTTTGTTTTCATTAGGGCTGTAACGATTCCATCCGTGTCGAGTAATCGTCAAAATACCGGAAGTGGCGCATTCCACATATTAAACCCATTTAAAATGATAATAAAGCATAATGCTATAAAAAAAATCGCAAACGCTACGATTCAATTAAATATATATATGCGAGGCAGGTTTAAAATATACGCTTTAATTAATTACATGAGTGTAGGTTATTTACATGCGTCTCAGATCGGCTCTGTTCACAGTAAATGTTGCTAAACTGTTATCATTTACATGTGTGGAGCGTCTCAAACTCTATCTCTGCATGTGATTGTGAGTTTTAGTTTATAATAACGTTTATCTGGGAACCCTACGCAAACACAGGATAATACATCATATATGCTAACTGTTCACACTTCCATTCCGGCGTAATAGTCAAGGAAGTTTGTATTAGTATTACGGCAGCACACTTCCTTGACTATTGCGCCGGAATGGAAGTGTAGTTCCTAATCTTATCGGACTAGAAAATCGCATCTTTACATTTTCCGCCGGTCTTAGTATACGATATAACTACAGAAGAGTCAAGTTTTAAATAGAACAAATATCGAAACTCGTTGGTCATTTTTGAATGCTTATAGGATTCAATGATCTATGCTAAGCTATGCTAAAAGTGATATCGCCAGAACAGGAGAACGGCTGAATGGGTTTCAAAACGGTAAAACTCAACTTATTAACTCGGGGGGAGTTGGAGAATGAGCCTATTTCCAAAAAAAGTAGAGTGTTCCTTTAAGGCTAACATATTCATGCTAAAAGCCAACAAAACTTTCATTTTGATTTCATGGGGACTTTAAAATTTGGCCACCAACTGCAAACCTGTGAACAGGCAGCTGTTCATTTTTCTACTACTGCTGCAATGCAATGACCCCCTCACATAGTCCATTATCCCATTTCTCTGCGGAATTAATGCTAATGGCACTCAAATTGAGCTTTGTTAAATGTTTGCATCGTTAGATGGGCCAATGTGTATTATAGTTCAATGAAAATTAGATTCTCACTACAAGTTCATAGCTCGGCTGCAAGCAAACATACACAGATCTGATCTCTCTTACCTCTCATGTGAGAGCTGCTTCAAGACCCCCCGGAGTAATCTTTGTTCTTAAACAGGCTTTAACTTTGATTCAGCCATGCTAAGCAGTCAAAGTCATTGGAAGTCATTTCCTTTTTATTTTGTGATACTAAAGAGTGATAAGCTTTTATCTTCTAAAGCTCGATTTGCTCAATACTGATGAATATATTTTTGCTGTTCCCACTACTGCAAACTAAAGTGTTTTGACAAAAGTTTTATTACATTATTGTGTTTTACTGTACATTTAATTCAGTCATTTAGGTAGTTATTATCGACTCTGTTTTGATTTGCTGTTGCTTTGAGTGTAATTCATGACAAGTGCGATGTGATTAAAAACATCTGATTATTAACGTTCGCCTGACTGGTGTGTTGACATCTTTCCGAGATCGCACTTCACAGACGATCTCAGCTCAAAATAAGAGCAGAATTAAATGGGTACTTATGAAATCAGACGCAGTGTATGCATAAGCGTGACGCCACTTTAATCCGACCCTAAAGTGTAAATTCAGAATTTGCCAATACGTGCCACTTGCTTTTAAATTAGAGGCTACATGTTGTCTTCTCTCAACGAGATGTGTCAGACAGTGTGGGTGGGAGCATGGGTGACATGGATGGAGTTAAATAGCAATGGCCTGGCTCAGCTGTGCCATTTGTTTGTACTGCTATACATAAAATCACACTCATTGGCATAAATCTCCATGTTCAACTTATTATGGTAATTCAGGCTGAGATCATTGGAGAGCTGTTGCTTGGAAAGGAGCCTCTTTATAGCAGAGATAAGGGCCCTGTTTTACAGCTTCATAATACAGTTATTATCTATCTTCGGTCAGTTTCATCACGGATCGTAATCGATTAAAGGACAATAAAGTCTAACACTGTTAATGTTTCTGTATTAAATCAATAGCAAAATCCATACTATGTTTGCTGAGTAACTGCAAGGAAGTTAAGTGTCTACACTAAGGCTGCATGATCATAGAAAAAAAAATGACTGTAATGCAAGAATTTTCACCTGACTTGAATAATTATATAAGGAAAGAATAAATCATTCTGGAGTGATTTGTTTAGAGAGTGCATCTTCATAAAATATATATAAAAAGTAAAAATGACTTTTTTATCCTGAGGATAATTTTTGAGAAATCCCTAGGGTTGAACGATTTCAAAACAAAAAAGAAAAATATGGGTGTCACTTTTTATAAGAACCAACTCAAACCTCTTTCAGTAACCATAAAGTTTAAATATATATATTTTTTTCTACTTGAGTTTTGAACACTTCTATGGAAGCCTGTTTCTGCCACTGAATAAAATAAATAAATAAGGTAACTGCAAGTTTTTATCTCACAATTCTAACCTTTTTTCTCGCAATTGCGAGTTTATATCTTGCAATTCTGACTTTTGTTCTTAGAATTGTGAATTGCAAATTATGAAGTCAGAATTGTGAGATATACATTTTTATATTTTAATATTACTTTATATTTATATCTTGCAATTCTGACTTCATTTCTCAGAATTGCGTGATATAAACTCACAAATTTGAATTATGAAGACAGAGCGGGATATAAACTCGCAATTCTGACTTTTTTCTTGCAAATTCGAGTTTGTATCTTGCAATTCTGACTTTTTTCTCAGAATTGTGAGATATAAACACACAATTGCGAGTTATAAAGTCAGAATTGTAAGATATGAATTTTTATACTTGTAACAAGCTTGCTCTGTAGCTCAGCTGGCACGGAATTGGACTTAGGATGCGAAATCCTTAGGTAGAACTCACATTCACGTCACATTCAGTTTTGTTCATATTACCGGATAGGTTTAGGTGTAGTGCAGATTATTTTAAAACATCACGGAGCATTAGAGTTATAGGACCACTCAATGGACATTTCAAGTCAGAACTGTGGTGACACGAAAAAACCGACGTCACATAAAATGTACCATATCTACGTTCATCGGTTCCGGGAAAAAAAAAGTACACTCTTTTAGCACCACTCAGTGGACATTTCACATCGAATATGTCACAAAATGTACATAGCGGTACATATTTTGTGTTTTCGTCATGAGATCAGATTGGAATTAAACATGTTGTTTTAAAGTAGAAAGACTGAAACAGTATTTTCTTATAAAACATACTCCAATAATACAATAATTTTAAATATTTTTTATGTGACTTTCAAGCACATTCTTAACCACACAATATATGGTCATGCTGGAGGGGAGAAGCATGGGGAGTTGAGTACAGGCATGGATTATAACCCCAGCGCCAAGTAGACCCCTACTGTGCGAATATAAATACTTCATACTTTATTCAGACCTGCATACATACATATAAACAGCATGTAGTCAACAACAAGTAGCATGCATGCAATGGTTTTGTGCATGCTCATTTGCAGTGCAATCATGTAGGCCGCAATCAGCAAGACTCCACATGCAAAAACACAGATATAGAATGACTGTACAAATTATAAGGGGATTAATTACCTGCAATTATAAATAATTAGCTTCTATATGACAGAAGTATGAGATGTAAAAGTGGTTTATGTGTAGATATGCATTGTGTAGATATAGAGTGGTCTTAAACTGAAGAAAGGAGATAAGAATTCCATCTTATGCCTAATAAGCCTGACAGCGGTAAAGAAAAGAATCTGAATAATCTATGATTTTTAGGAGGAAAAAAAAAACAAAAAACAAAAAAAAACCTAAGCATTACGGTACCCTAAACGTAACTGTACAAAGCAGATCGTACAAAAAAGTATGAGTGACAACATATGAATTCATATGAATTGGCCACCAATTCTCCAAATCCTAAAGTAGCTACGCAATGCCATAAAGTTGTATTTTAAAAAAGGCTATCCCTTATGAAATTAACTACAAATAAAACAAAAAAAAAAACATGATTACTTAAGTTAAACCATGGTAACCACAAATGAACCATAGTCATAATCAACCATGGTATTTGTAGTAAAACTGTGGTTATACAAATGGTAGTCAATACGCCAAAAAAACGTGGTTGCTACACATTTACTATCATAAAACCATAGTTAATTTTCATAAGGGATGTTTACACTAGTGCGTTTCCATATTAAAACTAATAACTTTTGCTACGGTTTTTCGATCCGCTTAAACAGAGTCTTCCGAAAACACTGCAGACCCCGTTTTAGTTTGAAAACTCTGGGATAGCGTTTTAGTGTAAACGGACCAAAATGGAGACTTTTGAAAATGAGGGCGTGGCTGCCCACATTCGCTCTGTGTATCCTTGATGACCATGTAAACAATAACATCGTGCTCATTATGAATGGTCATGTGACATGCGTTTTTAGTAGTGTGGACGGAGATCGTTTCTGAATCAGAGTGAAAACACCAGTGTAGACACGGTTCGTTTTCATTTTAAAATGCCATTCTAAAACGAAAAACACACTACTGTAAACAAGGCCTTAATTAGCAAGCACATTTTTGCCCAGACGAGTATATGCTCAACACAGAGGGGAGAAGCATTGGGAATTCAAATGCCAAATACAAATTTATTGGCCTGAAAAAATAAAAATGAAACTTTTTTTAAGCAAATGAAAGCACATTAGCTAGAGTCTTTAGAGTCTTTAGGTCACGTACACTCCCAGTCAAAAGTTTTTGAACAGTAAGATTTTTAATGTGTTTTAAAGAATTCTTTTCTGCTCACCTAGCCTGCATTTATTTGATCCAAAGTACAGCAAAACAGTAACATTTTGAAATATTTTTTCTATTTAAAATAACCGTTTATTTTTTGAATCCATTTCAAAATGTAATGTGTTCCTGTAATCAAAGCTAAATGTTTTCAACATAATAATGATAAATATAATACTTTTTAAACAGCAAATCAGAACATTAGAATGGTTTCTGAAGGATCATGTGACTGGAGTAATAATGCTTAAAATTCAGCTTTGAAATCACAGGAATACATGATATTTTAAAATATATTCAGTTATTTTAAATAGTAAAAATATTTCAAAATTGTACATTTTTTGCTGTATTTTGGATCAAATAAAAGAAGGCTTGGTGAGCAGAAGAGACTTCTTTAAAAGATTTAAAATCTTTTGAATGGAAGTGTATCTTGCTAACTGCTGTTCAAAAATGAAAACATTTTGCATGTAGACTATTTTAATTGACAGTAAACCAGTTAGCATGATATGTGGTATGATAGTGGCTTTTACTTTAGAACACCAGCTTAATTTACTTGAACTTGTTCATTTTGTACTTTTTAGCACTTTACAAGTATGTAACTTTATGCATAATAAATAGTCTGACTTTGTCTAAACGTGCTTTTCCACTATTGGAGCCAAATTATTCTGAGCACAGAGAGTAGCGGTACCAATATCATTTCCCAATACAGCATGATTCGGTACAGTACGATCTTTAAAAACTAAAGCTTCCAAAAGAGTTTTTTTTTTGCATCTAAGCCATTTTAAGCCAAAGAACCTGTCAGCGAGATCATAAAAGAACCATTTTTTCTTAGATTTAAGAACATTTCACAGACTAAAAAAGCTTTTTCCACTATAAAGAACCTTTTGTGCAATGGAAAGATTCAATGGAAGGTTCAAGAGTGTATGACTACAAACCATGCACAGATTTCCCAGCACAGTTAGAACCATAGTTTATTGATGTGGACACTCACAATATATGAGCAGATATACACATAAACATCTGTATACAGAAAGAGAAAAAGAGATCTATGTCAACACCCCAGATCGGTGCATGATTCAGCAACAATGCAACAAAAATTTATTTATGCATGCAGGTATATTCCTTTGAAATAAAGGTCATATATAAGCGCTTGTAAAAAAAAAAAAAAAAAAAAAAAAAAACTTTCATGCAACACATAAAAAGGCTTTCTCATTTCTACAGTTAGGATTGGAAAGCGGGAATACATTAATATGTATACATCAGTATATGACAACCACACCTGCACTTTCACCTCGCACAATCAAACTCCAATTCTAGCACTGAGTCTGACACATTTCCTTTGTTAAATATCAAGAACTTAACTAGCAAAGCAAGCTATTTTTAAATTGCTTTGCTTTGTGAGATGTCCCCAGACTGGTGAACCTTTTGCACAGTGCCACGTGCAGCGCATGTCTCAACAATCCTCCCCCTCCGAGAGCACACAACTGCACAACTGTGTCAGCTTCACTCCCATCACCATACACCATGTGACACCGCCAGGATGACACCAAAAAAATTTAAGAAAAGGAAAAGCAGAAGAATGTAAGGAAACGATCCTCCAAATCAACCACTTCACAGAAAGCAAAACAATATGGATGTTTTACGAAAATACCCAGGCGAAGTGCTCAAGCGTTCATAGCACTTTGGAGGATTTGGGCTGCATTGGTGTAGTTGTGGCCTAGTTTTGTGAAGTGGGCTATTAAGTCATTCCATTCAGTTTTCCCACTACTGGCTTTTACTCAATTAGCAACTCTCGCCAAACAACAATCTTCAAACTCAGAGCTGACTGGACACAGATAATAGCCAAAATCCAAAGCAGCTGGAATGCCACATCTGTAAGTAACGACAGGGCTGTGTGATTTCATAATAGGCTCTTTAAGGCTGATCACAATGTACCTCGTCTATGCAATCACTGTTATATATCAAACCACATCTTTGATGGCCTACTTCCAATATAGCAATTGCACATCCTTTACTGTTTGGACAGCATCCAGACACAATCCTCAGGGTCAAAGACTTAGAGTAAATGGAATATCACTCTATTGAACACACTGATCAGAACTCATTCAGGCTTCTGAAGACCCTGATGGGCTGATGCTGTGAAACCGAATAGGTTTCCACAATCCCGTTCATTGGTTCTGTCACTGATGTAAGCTTTGAGTACAACCATGGGCAAATGAATGCATTGACCTGCAAAGAGAATACAACTCCATGGATGAGCCAATAACCTCATGCACCATATAAGATGCCACCGGGGAATTATTTGCAACTACTTTTCATACAAGGCGATCAATCGCCCACTAATAGCCTTTAGTTCTCTGAGGTTTATTCTCAATTACATTAATATTGGATTTGAACGGAACGAGTCAATGAATGTCTACCATTCTCACGAACTCTTTAGTTATTTGAGGTTGATGCATGCCAGAAATCTTTTTCATTTTGTACCAAGTCGGGTCATCTAACAAATACAACAAGACAAGTGCCTTCTCTTGTTGCAAGATAGATAAGATGCAATTTTATACCAGATACTTCACGAAAACAGGATGATAAATTAGCTCTCCAACCCACACAATGTGTGTGTAGGCCTTAACGTGTCAACCATTGCAAACTCAAGAACATGCTTGTAGTGTGCCATTCAAGCACGCTGCTCTAAACAAAATACGTGGTGCATTTTAAAGAGGACAAGCAATAAATACCCGACCTCGACTCTTCAAATCACAAGTGCCATTGAAAAGAAAGCGCCACTCGAGCTCACCTCCAGATTTGTCCCAGCTGTAAGATGTGAATGACGGACTGCAAGAGCCAGATACAGAGGGAACAGGACGCTGAGCGTGTCTTACTAGTCCGGGCTGCAGTAGCGCTGTTGCTGCTGTTGCTTGTGGTGTTGCTCTTGCTCGCTGTGGACGCCTGTCTTTGAGGCGTAGACGGGTGGGCTCCGACGTCTCCGTGCGAAGCAGAGCAGCTGAGCAGCTTGCCGTCCATGTGGGAGCAGCTCGCCGCGCTGCCGCTGGAGCTCTCCTCGGTGCTGAAATCATGGACGAACCAGCGGAAACTGAAGACCTGCACGGAGAACGAGCCGAGCACCACAAAAAACAGCGTAAGCCCGAACCACCAGTAGTCGCGGCGGAGGTAATAGTCGACCGAAAGCCAAATATCAGTGCCCACATCCGCGAAATACACCGCCACTGCGGCGAGGATCCACAGAAAGTCCCAGACCGTGTATTTCTGCTGGTCCCTGCTGAGGCGGAGACATGTCGAATTCGAGCCACAGCACCGCGACTCCCCGTTGACGAAGTCCGCCTCTCCGGTTCCAGAATCAGGCTGCGATCCCGGAGCGAGCCCTTGAACCGAACCCGAGTGATCCGAATTCTGCAAAGGCGTAAATGCTACATCGCTCTTCTTCATCTTCAGCACCCCGTCGGATTTCGCGGCCATTGTAGCAGCTTTGTCTTCTCACCGTTTTCGCGTCTTCTCCTCGGCTTCTCTCTATTCCAGGCGAAGACACACTGGGCTGGGCGACCTCCTCTTCCGCCAGCTACAGCGCCGCCTGCTCATAACAAAGCAACACTTCCTTTCGGTAGCGGGTACGAACCATATGCTCTCCCATGGCTCCTACTTAAAACTATGACATCATTGCTTTGCAACTCTTCTTCAGGCGCACACCATGGTGTTAAATATCCAGCGATTGCAGCACAGCCTTTTGCGAACTCCACATTCGCGACTGAAAATAATGTCTACGGCAGCGGTATATTAAAGAGATAACCGCTCGGTTGCTATGGTATTTGTAAACGTGCAGTTTTGAATTCCACCCTAACCTGAACGCTCCGTCCACCGGACGCGAGCGGCGCGTCAAGAGTAAATCCTATCGTATAAATACGACTAGGAAGCGTCCGTTGTGGCGGTTTTTACGCTACTGCAAACACTTTATTATGCTGAAATAAAATACATTTATTTACAAATATTTTATTTGTGTCCGCTTTATTCGTTACATTTGAATAACTTTTGACCGTTAGATCAAACCCAGCTCGTGTAGTTTCTAGTGTACCAGTTAAATTTTTATTTATAATTATGTTTTAAAATATTATATAGCTAATACATAATTATTATATAATAAATACATTTTGTATGTAAAGTTAGAGTTATTCATCCGTTTTACTGTCACTGAAGTCATTGAGCTCACAGCTGATTGGTCCATGTTAGTGAACGTTCTAAGATGACGTGTAGCTTCCACATTTCCACTGAAGACAGACTGAACCGCGGTGCGTGATCGGTCGCGTCCTGTGCGTTTGTATACAACGCTTGCAAAAAGACACGAATATAAGTTATTTTGACGCGATTAAATCTAAACAATTACAATATACGTTTTTACACCAGCTGAAAAGAATACAACATTTCCATGTTTGACATTTTCCAATACAAGTAGCCTACTAGAATAGCTTCATTAAATCTTTTAAATGGACCTTTAATAAAAGGCGTTATCTTCCGAACGCGTCCTTGTCTCGTATAATGTCTAAAGGTTCAGCACCACGGAAAGCTCCTACTCTCAGTTCATTATTGTGGCTCATTGTGCACTATGCAGAAGGTCTGCCATAAACAACAAGTCGCGTCGGAGCTCCATATATCACTAAGGACGCTCTGGTGCCATCGGACGTATTGTGCTGCGTGGGCTAACTGGCGTCATTATTGAATTTATTGGCACCCTTGAGTACGGCGCTGTATTGTCGACACGCCCTCTGCTCGCCGGTTACACATAAAGCGAGTCACTCGCTTTGAAAAACAGCCACTATGACACACACACACACACACACACACACACACACACACACACACACACACGCGCGCGCGCACTGGTGTTAAGATATTGTATTGATTCAAGTCTAACGGGGAGAAAATTAGCATATTACACCAGCTGCTGCTGCCAGGTAAGGATCATATGCATTAATGAGGCACATCGCCCACAAAAATACGTTATAAAAGATAAATCAGCAGGGCTCTGACGTACGCAGCTCTAACACTTTGATAGCCATGAGCTTATTACGCCTCAGGTTTTAAACTTCGCATGCTGTTTGGGATTGGGCATTGAAACAGATGGCGTCAAACCGTCAACATTAAGTGGGCTGTTGCGAATTGACTTCAATAATAGACTTGCTTGAGAGATGCAACTGAGATGAAATCTCGCTAATTACAGCATGGGCGGTGCAGGATTTACCACGTTCTCTTGCTCTTGTGTGTGTGTGTGTATTACATATTACTCTCTTTCATTACTCTCGTTACACACATGCACAAATATCCACATAGTTTAAGTCAAAAGTTTACATACACCTTGCAGAATCTACAAAATGTTAATTATTTTACCAAAATAAGTGGGATCATACATGTTTTACTACTGACCTGAATAAGATATTTCACATTAAAGACGTTTACATTTAGTCCACAAGAGAAAATAATAGTTGAATTTATAAAAATTACCCTGTTCAAAAATTTACATACGCTTGATTCTTAATACTGTCTGTTACCTGAATGATCTACTGCGGTTTGTTTTTGTTTGGTGATGGTTGTTCATGAGTCCCTTGTTTGTCCTGCTGTTCTTCAAAAAATCTTTCAGGCCACTTAAATTATTTGGTATTTCAGCATTTTTGTGTATTTGAACCCTTTCCAACAATAACTGTATAATTTTGAGATCCATCTTTTCACACTGAGGACAACTGAGGGACTCATATGCAACTATTGCAAGAGCTTCAAACACTCGCTGATGCTTCAGAAAAAAAAACACACACGATGCATTAAGAAAACTTTTTGAATTTGAAATTCAGGGTAAATTTTACTTATTTTGTCTCCGGGAAACATAAAATAATTTTCTGTAGCTTCGGAAGGGCAGTACTAAATGACAAAAATATGATATTTAAGCAAAATACGAAAAAATTTACATATCTTCATTTGATTCAAAAGTTTTCACCCCTAGCTCTTAATGCACTGTGTTTCCTTCTTAAGCATCAGTGAGTGTTTGAACCTTCTGTAATAGTTGCGTATGAGTCTATCAGTTGTCCTCAGTGTGAAAAAATGGATCTCAAAATCATAGTCATTGTTGGAAAGGGTACAAATACACAAAAATGCTGAAAAACCAAAGAATTTGTGGGACCTGAAGGATTCTGAGGAATAGCAGACATAACTTTATTCAGGACAAACAAGGGACTCATGAACAACTATCACTAAACAAACAAAATAAAAAAGCACAACTGTGGATCATTCAGGTAACAACACAGTATTAAGAATCAAGTGCATGAAAACTTTTGAACAGGGTCATTTTTATAAATTCAACTATTATTTCCTCTTGTTGACTACATGTAAACATCTTTTATGATTTCTTTTATGAAAACTTTGATTTCAACTGTATACTGCTATTGGTTGAATACCCAATGCATCAGGCACAGAAAATTGGAAACACTTTGGGAGTTTCGAAGTTATTAAAATTTACATAAAATATATTGTGATGAGATTTTGCCCTCAGCCAAAACTATTTGACCACTATTGAGACTCTAGAGCCAGTGGCAAATTCCAGATGATCTGGCTGAGTTAGGGCTGCTCTCAGCGGGTTTATTAGCGCTGAACGGCCGCTGATGCCCTGGAGCTGACGTCTCTGAAATCAAGTATTATTTGAAGTCTAAACAAGTACATTCCATGACACAAAAGCAGTATTATTTATGAAATTATAGTGGATTTGGGTGAAATGGTTGGACTTCCGATATCACTAAAATATCACACTCCTCTCTCAGCCAATCAGATTCGAGCATCAGAAAGAACTGTTGTATATATACACTTCTGTCAAAATAATAGATACTTTACAAAACAAACACAATGCAGGTAGGTAAATCAAAACCTAATTAGGTGGCTACTAGGGTAGACAGAAAAACAACAAAGTGAGAGAGAACGAGAGATATGAATATGATTGCAAATATAATTATCACCAGCCTTGGGTTCAGCATAAATCCAGCCAGGCTTTTCAATGGCTCAGCCACACCTCAAGCTCTGTCTGTATGGCACCTGAACAAGCTTCAGAAATGATGCCATCTGTCATCATCAGACATGGCAGGGGTAAGCAGCCTGTCGTGACTTGTGGGCAATGTTTTAGCAGGTCCATTTCAGGCCCCACTGACACCCAGACAGCGATCACCTACACCTCAGGTGTGGGTTTGAGCTGCTGGTTCAAGCTCAGGCTGGTCTTTCTGAATGAATGAATATCAGAGGCTGTCTGTGTTAGCTATTAAGAAGCGTTTGCTGCTCAGTGGAGACCGGCCTCCCTGTGCTACCTCAATATAATTACAGCTGTCTTCTTTTATTGATCTGAACAGGCTCTTTGTGAAAAGACTGTACCCAGCTCCACAGCCCTTCATACACTCACAGCAGCCATTTAAAGATTCAATCTTAATGACATCAGCAATCAGACAGTCAAACAACCATCACACAATCCCAAGCTATTGTTTCAGCTCATAAATTAAATGCGTGTGCATTTCGATTCTAGACAGCATCCTCCATAAAAATGGAAGTCTCAATACAGGACTACTGTATTGATGCATTTAGCATTTATTCCTCTTTGAAAGTTAGACGTGTAACATTCAAAGCAAACATTACACAAAGCTCATCTATATGAATGTATTGTGGCACTCCTGCTTCCATACATCAGCATTATCAGACAGACCTCATCCGTCTCCCCCTCAGAGCTCTGACGGACACACAAAACCATTATGGCACGTATAGACGTTTTCCTGAACACGGAAGTAAGTCCGACTCTTAACTGAAAGAATGCTTTGCATTTCCGGTCTGCATTGTTTCTAGTCAAATTAGGGTATATTCCGAGCTAATAAACTAATGTTAAACCTATTAAAATGTTTTTAAAAAGCACATGGCTCCATAGCGCCATCACTTGGCAATGTCGCAACGACCGTCATTTGTCAGTGCCTCACATTAATGAGTGTGTAGAAGACACGAAGCAGCGGATGTTAGCTACATTAAAACAGATGGACGCTATTTGAATGGGTTCCTATGGAAACCGGAACAGAAAAGCATTCAATCTGACGTTAGAATCCGTAATGGCGGCGCTCATCGTTTACTCAGGAAAAAGGTCTATAAACCTCCAGTTCGTGATCTTTTCGGTCATGACATGTATAACAAAAAGAAGAGAGATCATTGCAACAAGCCGTGTGGAAACATAAAAGGCAGTTGCATGCGGTCCTCTGAGGCATGTGATGCTCTGCTGAAAATAACATCACTTGGATCTTATTGTTATTCACCATTCAGCAAAAACGGAAAGGTTAAATGGGTTAAAGGCGTTGAATAATTTGCTGTAGGCAAACATGAAAGCGCAGTTGCTGTTTCAGGGACTATTCCAGGTTAACCTGCAGCCTATTGATCCACAATAGCGTTTCACACAGAATAAACGCTGCGTTTCTATCAAATATGGCAACGTTCTGTAGACACTTCAACTGTGACATGAATGACAGCCTGTAGTTGCTCAGCAACACACCATAATTTCTCAGGTTTTGTGCATGAGCTTCTGGTGAGACAGCTATACCCATTGTGACAGACCCTGGAAGAGATTCTTATACAGTGAGTTGTCAAGCAGAAACTGGGCCACTGGCCTCTGCATGCTTCATAGACAGGCAAGTTAAAATACCCTCAGTCACTGTAAAGCACAGGATGACACATTAGGGCTTGTTCAGCCATCCAAATATGCCCTGCCATGAGAATCTTTACACAACTGAGTTAAACAGCTCCACTGTGAACAAAAGAAGTACCACAGCTAATACAACTCAGACGGTCAATCATTGACCTGAACCGGTATAGGAGAAATGACTCCATCTTTAAAATATGAAAAGAATTTAAAGGGACAGTTCAACTATAAAGTCTGCCATTCTATACTTTACTGTTCAAAGGATTGGAGTAGGTAATTTGATCACCAGTCTGCTCATTTATTTGATCAAAATTTAGTACAACTCTTTTTACTATTACTGTTTATATGTAAAAAAAAATATTCCCATTGTCAAAATATTATTACAACTTAAAAATTATTCTAATTTAATATATTTTAGGATGTAATATATTTCTGTGATGGTGAAGCTAAATTTTCAGCAGCCTACAGTCTTTAGTGTCACATGATTCTTTAAAAGTCATTCTAATCTGCTGATTTGCTGCACAAGAAACATTTCCTATTATTACTATCAATGTCGAAAACGATCGTGCTGTTTCTTTTTCTTCTTCTTCCGGTCTGAGAATCTATGGCAACCCATAGAACCGCTTGCGGGAAAGTTATGAAATTTGGCACACAGACAGAGAACTCAATATTACATCTCAATACTCTCTAGTGCCACCAATAGGCCAAGTTTGCACTTACATTTCTGCTAATAACTTGTGAGGTCTAGAAGCAAATTAATTTCTACGGGTCAAGATTTTTCGCAGTTTTGAATTTTGTAAAAAAACTACTTTTTCAAACTCATCCTAGATGGTTTGTCCAAATTTTCAGACAATGCTGGCAAAGAAATTATCAAAAGCTTTTTGACATACCAAGTCATTTTCGTAAAGCATGTTAATGAATTTGACAAAATTTGTGCAAAAATGGACATGAGGCTATTTTTTCGCAATGCTTTAGGCTGATTATACACTGGGCAACTTTTAGAGCAATGTTGCTGGGCAACTTTGGGCAATGTTCCCGTCAAGGGGCAACCAGGTGAGACACAGGGCCCATGACCAATCTAAATTATCCAGATAGAAATTTGTTACCTATTCTCAATGGAAAAGTGCCCAAGCAACAAAAAGTTGCCCTGTGTATCATTGGCTTTAGTGAATTTAGACCAAACATGACATGTGTTATAATAAGCACGGCCTGAGGGCACATGAGTAATTTGGGCAAAGCACCACCTACTGGTCAAAAGATAAACAAATTTAACGTTTTTGTTTATATTTTCTGAACAGTTTGACCAAAAATAATAAGAGTAACATCGTTAGGTTCGGAGTAGCACACAATACCACATTTTCCTATGTCAAAAATGCCATTTTGAGCATGGACCTTTTCGAATTTTGTAGTATAAAATTTGTAAAATTTAGCACACAGATAGAGGACTCAATATTACCCATCTTAATACTCTCTAACGTAGGGATGGTTTGATACGCGTATTGATACCGTTCGGTTCTCAGGCAAATTCCAAATGGAAGTGATTATCCCTATCACCTTTGTGGAGGGACTTAGGGCACGTGCATGTCATAATGTAGTCGTTTGCAATGCACTTGGCGAAGGGAGCGATGTAATTTCGCTTAGTCCCCCCACAAAGGTTATAGGGATGATCACTTCCATTTGGAATTTGTCTGAGAACCGAACGGTACTGATACACGTATCGAACCATCCCTACTCTAACGCGACCAAAAGGCCAAATTTGCACTTACGTTTCTGCTAATAACTTGTGTGGTCTAGAAGCAAATTAATTTGTACGGGTCAAGATTTTTCGCAGTTTTGAATGTTGTGAAAAAACGACTTTTTCAAACTCATCCTAGATGGTTTGTCCAAATTTTCAGACAATGCTGGCTAAAAAATTATCAAAAGCTTTTTCGTAAAGCATGTTAATGAATTTGACAAAATTTGTGCAAAAATGGACATGAGGCTATATCTTCGCAATGCTTTAGTGTATTCAGACCAAACATGGCACGTATTATAAGAAGCACGGCCTGAGGGCACATGAGTAGTTTTGGCAAAGCGCCACCTACTGATCAAAATATAAACAAATTTAACGTTTTTGTTTATATTTTCTGAAAAGTTTGACCAAAAATAATAAGAGTCAAGTCAAGTCACCTTTATTTATATAGCGCTTTTAACAATACAGATTGTGTCAAAGCAACTGCACAGTATTTAAACAGCACAATAGTGTGTAAGTAACGCATTATTGTAAATAATCAATTTTCAGTTAAAGGCAGTTCATCAATGAATTCAGTGATATCATCCAGTTCAGTTCAAATAGTATACGATATCGCTGGAAAGTGTCCCCAACTAAGCAAGCCAGAGGCGACAGCGTCAAGGAACCAAAACTCCACAGGTGACAGAAATTGAGAAAAAAACCTTGGGAGAAACCAGGCTCAGTTGGGGGACCAGTTCTCCTCTGGCCAGACGAAACCAGCAGTTTGTACCAATGTCTGATTGTAGAGAACTCATCAGGATCCCGTGGTGTGGCACCGTTGGCCGTCTAGGTTGGCGAGGTCTTCATTGATGAGCCGTCTCTGGAGCTCATCTGGTTGACATCCACAGCTATTGAAATCATCTCCAGGTGGTGATCCATGATCTAAGCTGGGTGCGGACTGGATCCGGGGGACTGCAGTGACCATCTGATCTGGATACAGGCTGGATCTGGTGGCTACGGTGACCTCGGAATAAGAATGAAACAGACTAATATTAGCGTAGATGCCATTCTTTTTACGATGCAATGAGTGCATCAGATGTTATGGGAGGTGTTTTCGGTTCCGGTTGACCTAATTAATGCAGCCTAAAAATCCTTTAACGGATTTGAGTTATAGGAATGTGTTAATGTTTTATGTGTAAGCCAGGTTAAAGAGATGTGTCTTTAATCTAGATTTAAACTGACAGATTGTGTCTGCCTCCCGAACAGTGTTAGGTAGATTGTTCCAGAGTTTAGGCGCTAGATAAGAAAATTATCTGCCGCCCGCAGTTGATTTTGATATTCTAGGTATTATCAAATTGCCAGAATTTTGAGAACGCAGCGGACGTGAGGGACTATAATGCGATAGAAGCTCGCTCAAGTACTGAGGAGCTAAACCATTGAGGGCTTTATAAGTAATTAGAAAGATTTTAAAATCTATACGATGTTTTATAGGGAGCCAATGCAGTGCTGACAGAACTGGGCTAATGGTCATACTTTCTAGTTCTAGTAAGAACTCTAGCTCCAGCATTTTGGACCAGCTGGAGTTTATTAATTAAGCGTGCAGAACAACCACCCAATAAAGCATTACAATAATCTACCCTTGAGGTCATGAACGCATTGAATTAATGTTTCAGCATTTGACATAGAGTAACATTGTTAGGTTCGGAGTAGCACACCAAATCAAATGATCAAAATCAAATCACACCCATAGAGGACAGTCTCATCATTAACCACAGTATTTGGGGTTTCTAACTCAAACTCTATAGCGCCACCAACAGGCCAAATTTGTATCCATGTTTCTGCTAATAACATTTGGGTTCTAAAAGCTCATTTTTTATTTTCGATTGATTTCTTGACTTCTACCCAGTTAGTTAGTTTTGGAGCGGCATACCGAATTGAACAATGTCTAATTTTCCTATGTAGGCCTTTTTGGGCATTAGTCAATATTCTGTTTCAACAAATGTCTTTAAAAGGGGTCTCCAATTATGCGCCTGGATAGCTACCATACTGCAGAGTACAGCTTCAACCCTAATCTAACACACCTGGACCAACTAATAAAGGTGTTCAGAGCTACTTAATCACAGACAGGTGTGCAAGGTTGGAACTTAAGTCTGCAAGAAAGTAGCTCTCCAGGAGCAGGGTTGGAGAACCCTGGTCTTTACTGAGTAACTGAAGACAGTTTCTCAGCTCTTCATTATATTTTAATGTATCTTTGCTCAATAAATCTAACAATTTCTACTACTACTACTACTCACTATTATCTAGTTGCTTATTAGCATGTAATATTAGCATATTACTAGCATAGTAGTGACTGTTTATTACTACTTATAAAGCACATATTAATGCATTATTCTGACCATATTCTAGATCCCTTAACCCTACCCCATTACTAAACTTAACTACAAAAGTACCTTACTTACTATAAATAAGCAGTAGAAGTTTATTGAGGGAATACTTAATAGACTACATTGTTATCAAAAAAAAAAAAAAAAAAAAAAAATTCTTACTGATGCCAAACTTTTGAGTGATATAGTGTAGACCTATATACATTGTAAAAAAGCTGCAAACTATTATTTTAATTATCATACTGACTTTATTCTCTTTTGAATGTGCAAATCTAAAGTTTAAACCACCAAGACAGTACTATAATCTTGGCATTTATATGTATTTCTTTAGACAGTACCGCTGAGTGCATCCACCGTCTAAAAATATCTGATGCCTTCTGTCCCTGATCCCTCTTTCCAAACAGTTCCTCCACAAAAATTGAACTGAACTAAATGCAGCATAGAAAATATGGAAAAATAAATGACCCTTGGACATTTTACTTTTTGACTTTTAAATTAGATTAAATTATACTTTATCATTATGCAATGCAAATACTGAAATACTGCTAGCTTTTAACCAAAAGTGCATATATACCCTATATGGGTGCAAGTGCAAATGATACGAAAGTAGAAGGCAAGAGAACAGCAGAGGAGGTCTAGGGATATAAATAGAGAAGGTGAAGTGTACAGTGATAATGGGCTATAAACGGCATATGACCATTACAGTGGAAATGACTGCGTGCTACTGCCAGTTCAAGAAAAGAGCAGAAATTAGTAAAAGGCAGGATTTATGTAGTAAAAATAATAAGATAAATATTCGTTTCAGTTTCCACCGACAAAGTACATTCTGGTGACTCCTGTCCATAAAATGAAAGTAAATGATAACTAGCACTTTCAAGTTAGAAAATTACAAAAAAGCACATTAGTACAACATCTGTAAGTCATTGTCAGCCATTCTAATTGAGAACGTTCTTGACCCCTTTCTTTACATATCCAAAAAACTGCTGCTGAATTCATATTCTTACACATTATGCATGTGCTCAGCTCGCTGCACTGGGTTCCCACAGCTGCCAGAATAAATTCAGGACACTATTTCCATCTTATAACGCAGCCAACACTCTGAATCTTTACTGTCCACAAGCCATTATCAAACTCTATAGCCTGTGACCAGTCTTAATGGGAATTTTGTGGTCCAACTTCAATATTTGACTCATCTAATTATGCAATTTGTATCACTGTCGCTGAAATGTTTTGCGATTATACTGGTACTTTGTTGTTAATAGAACAGGATTAGTTTTAATGCTTGGCTCGTGTCCCTAGCTACTTAAGTATTTGTTACAAAAATAAATGTATGCAAAAGTGCACAAATGTAAGCAGTAAGACTTAAATGGCTTTGGAAATATGGCGTCTGACAAGAGCGTAAATGTAAACGTAAAAGTATATTCACACTTTCACTTGCATTTCTAAAAATAATCATGCAATATTTCAACATGTAATGCCAGCATATGGTACATCCATATGACAACAGTTTATAGATATAAGTGCGAGAATGGGAACTAGAAAAGGACCATGAAGAACTCGTTCGTTCGCCACATGAAAATGCTGAATTTTTATTTTTTTTGAAAGGAATGAATTATTTTATTTATTAAAAATGCATTAAATTGATCAAAACAGACATTTATAATGTTGCAAAAATTTCTATTAAGGATTCCTTTGGAATATAAAAGTTTTGAAGTGCACTACCAGTCAAAAGATTTTTTTCACGTTTTTTTTAATTAGTTTCTGCTGCACACCAAGCCTGCATTTATTTGATCCAAAGTACAACAGTTTGAATTATTTTTTACTATTTAAAATAACCATTTTCTATTTGAATGTATTTTAAAATGTAATTTATTTCTGTGATCAAAGCTAAATTTTCAGCATCATAACTCAAGACTTTAGTGTCACGTGATCCTTCCGAAATTATTCTATGCTGGTTTGCTGTTCAAGAAACATTAAAAAAAATATATACATATATTATTATTATTATCACTATTTAAAATCATTTATCTGAAATAAAAAGTTTTTGTAACATCATACACTATACCATTTAAAAGCTTGGAGTCAGAATAATTTTTGTGGGGTGAAATAAATTATAGAAATTAATACTTTTATTAAGAAGGATGCTTTAAATTGATCAAAATGATAAAGACATTTTTAATGTTACAAAAGATTTCTATTTTAGATAAACGCTGTTTTGGTAACTTTCTATTCATCAAGGAAACCTGAACAAAATTATACTCTAAACCTAAAAAAAAAATCTGCTGTTTACAACATAATAATAAAAATAAATGTTTTTTGAGCAGCAAATCAGAATATTAGAATGATTTTTGAAGGATCATGTGACACTGAAGTCTGAAGTAATGATGCTAAAAATTCAGCTTTGAAATCACAGGAATAAATTATATTTTAAAATATATTAAAATATAAAATAGCTATTTTAAATAGTAAAAATATTTCAAAATTGCACTGTTTTTACTGTACTCTGGATCAAATAAATGTAGAAGAGACTTCTTTACGAAACATTAAAAAATCTTACAGTTCAAAACTTTTGACTGGTAGTGTGTGTGTGTGTATAAATATATATATATATATATATATATATATATATATATATATATATATATATATATATATATATATGTATATGTGTGTGTGTGTGACCCTGGACCACAAAACCAGTCATAAGGTTAAATTTTA
>NC_133370.1:24818432-24933640 GCF_049309525.1 Garra rufa | reverse complement strand
GATCTTTCTATTCATCAAATAATCCTGAAAAAATATTGATTATAATAAAAATACTATAAAATGTTTCTTGAACTGCAAATCAGCATGAATGACTTCTAAAGGATCGTGTAACACTAAAGACTGAAGTAATAAAGCTGTAAATTTAGCTTTGATCACAGGAATAAATTACATATATCTATACATCTATACATATACATATATATCCAAATAGAAAGCAGTTATTTCAAATAGTAAACATATTACTGTTTTTGCTGTATTTGGGGTCAAACAAATGCAGGCTTGGTGAGCAGAAAAGACAAAACATTGAAAATCTGTTAAAAAACTATTGACTGCTAGTGTAACTTTAGTATGCCATTACAATAAACAGAACATTATCGTCCGCTGGTGTGGATGCTAATATAGTTATCATTCTTTGTGTGAACAGGCCTTTAGAACATATCAAAAGAATAAGCCTTATGACTAAAGACTTACCAGTCTGTGCTCCAGGTGCAGTGTCAGTATTGTAGTTCACCCCCTTATTCTGAGGAAACAAAATGACGTTTAAACAAGTATCCGAAATAAAACGATGGGGATGAGAAGTGATATTTCACAACCAAACCTGGCACACGAGTGCTGTGCGTGTGAATGTGTAGGAGGAAATGTGTGTGTCTGTGTTAGAACGAGAGTGTGTGTGTGTCTACCTGCAGTAAGGCCTGAAGCCTGGCAGGCTCCCAGTCTCGGAGGTAGAAGAGGCAGTCTCTGGGGTGATGGGCATGCAGACCTGTCACAGTACACTGGTTCACTGCACACGTCTGCCGAAGAAGAGTGTGAGGGAAAGAGGATGAATAAAAAGAAGGGAAGAAACAGTGCTCCTGAGAAGGCTTCTACTTTTAGCCCAGCCATAGCTGGCTTCAAACTGAATATCACAGTCACGTACAGCGCAATATAACATGCACATAGAGCTACAAATAGGCACAAACAATCCTACGACATCAAGATGAGACAGGAACTCACTGTGTGGAAGGGGTTGTTACATCCACTGCAGAACTGATACCTGCACTGGGAACAACTGAAGTGCATACAGCCTCCCCTGGCCAAAGCATACTGGAACCTGCAGTTTGGGCAAGCTACAAGACAGACAGACAGGCAGAGAGGGAAAAAAAACGGCATGATAGAAAGAATGGGCTATGTGACAGGTTTTTTTTACCCTATACTGTGGATGTTTACATTTTGCGTTTGATAAAAACATGAAACATAATCAGGCTGTGTTTCAAATCAAATCACACTGAAAATCAAGTTTTTTCCTGTAAACGTTAACAGACAAACACATAAATAGATACGGCAACATAAAACTACAACACAAAATCCATAAAATGAAAAGAAATAGGTTTTAGCTTTGAAAGGAGGAAAATATCAATCATATTGTGAAATATTTAAATGTTTAAATATATATTTGTTTATACAGTTCATGTATATATAACATATTTTATATATATATATATTTAATATTTATTTATTATCCATTGATTTCAGATTCAGATTGTGACCCTGGACCACAAAAATAACAGGCTTTCCATAAATAAGCTTTCCACTGATGTATGGTTTGTTAGGGCAATATTTATCCGAAATACAACTATTTAAAATATTACAAAATCTGGAATTTGAGGGTGCAAAAAAATAAAAATATTGAGAAAATCGTCTTTAAAGTTGTTCAAAGTTCTAAGCAATGCTTATTACTAATTAAAAAGTTTTTAATTATTTACAGTAGGAAATTCACAAAATATCTTCATGGAACATGATCTTTACTTAATATCATAATGATTTTTGGCATAAAAGAAAAACAATCATTTTGACCCATACAATGTATTTTTGGCTTTTGCTACAAATATACATTTGCTACTTAAGATTGGTTTTGTGGTCCAGGGTCACATTTGCATTTTGCTTATTTGCCCCCGGTAGAAAATATATTGAGCTGTTGTCTTTTTTTTTTAATTCATCAATTTTATGAACGTATTCATTTATTAGCAGTTTCTGAAAAGCAGTGGTCAAATTCCTTATCCTCCTTATTCAAACCTAGAATGGATGTGAACTTGATCTGAAAAAGGCTATAAGACCATATTTTAGGATATGATACCATATTTTCTATTGTTGACATCAAATCTTGATTTGTCACAATTAACATGTGCCGCATACGCCTCTGTGTTACAGATGGATAAATCGAGTCGGACAGGCAGACAGATAGATCTGTTTAAAATGCCACCTATAGAACTTCGTATTTAATATTTCATCATACTGAATCAGTAAAATGATCTTCTGCTGTATAGACAGAATGACAGTTATACAGATAAAAAGAAAGCCAGATGGATGGATTCAGATGAACAGAGAAGGAGAGAATAAGTGAAACGCTACACTGGAAACAACCACTGTGCAATCAGTAACTCTCTCTATCTCACAAGGTGTGAATAAGTCAAAATAAAAATGCCTGCAAGTGAAAAATACCCAACATTAATATTTGATTTGGTTTTCCTTTACCACTGGACCAAACACAACCAAACCAAACAGACTGTATGAGCAGGCAACAGTTTCTTAAAGGGATAGTACACCCAAAAATGACAATGACTCCCCTTCAAGCCTTCCTAGGTGTATATGACTTTCTTCTTTGAGACAAATACAATTGGAGTTGCATTAAAAAATTTCCAGGCTCTTTCATGCTTTATAATAGCAGTGAATGGGTGTTGAGACTTTGAAGTCCAAAAAGGTGCATCCATCCATCCATCCATCATAAAAAGTACTTCAAGAGGCGTTTATAAAGGCCTTCCGAAGCAAATCAATGTACTTGTGTAAGAAAAACATCTATATTTAAAGCTTTATAAACTGCTAACTTCACCTAACTGTTGTACGAGCGTTCACGAGAGAGTGGCGTTCCGAGATGGCGTAGGAAATAGGCGTAGCATAAGCTCCAGTTACAATATACTAGTATGGTGAGAACCAAGTTTTGTTTACAGCAATATCTTGGCTTATATCAAAGTCCTCTGACATTTCCATTTACAAAATCTCATTTTGTACTTTTAATTTGTGACTGGTGTTTTGTTTTGCTCTTTCCTCTGCGCTTCTGTGTTTGTCACTTCTCACTGGAGCTTACGCCTACGTCCTATGTCATCCACTGGAATGCTACTCTCCTGAACGTGCAAAGGACAGTTAGCAGAAGCTTGAGATTACAGTTTATAAAGTTTGTGACCCTAGACCACAAAACCAGTCATAAGGGGTTAATTTTTGTGAAATTGACATCTATACATCACCTGAAAGTTGAATAAGCTTTCCATTGACATATGTTATGTTTGTTAGGATAGGACAACATTTGACTGAGATACAACTATTTTGAAAATCTAGAATCTGAGGGTGCAAAAAATATATATTGAGAAAATCACCTTTAAAGATGTCCAAATAAGGTTCTTAGCAATGCATATTACTAATCAAAAATTAAGTATTGATATATTTACAAAATATCTTTATGGAAGGTGATCGTTACTTAATATCCTAATGATTTTTGTCATAAAAGAAAAATCTATAATTTTGACCCATACAATGTATTGTTTACTATTGCGACAAATATACCCATGCTACTGATGACTTATTTTTTGGTCTAGGGTCACATATGGATATTTTTTTACACAACCACATCGGAAGTACTTTTTATGATTGATGGATGCACTTTATTGGACAAAATCTAAACACCCATTTACTGCCATTATAAAGATCGAAAGAGCTAGGACATTTTTTAATATAACTCTGAATGTATTATACACCTAGGATGGCTTGAGGGTGAGTAAATCATGGGGTAATTTTCATTTTTGGGTGAACTATCCCTTTAATACTGCTCAGATCCATTCTGTCAGTCAGAGTGGGCCAGAGGTGGTGATGGCAGTGGTACTGTTTGCTGTGAGAAAATGTGGATTAGAAGAGTGAAAGCACAGGTCCGACAGGCTTCTAAAGCAGATCAAAAGGTGACTCACTGATCCCATTGTCACGCAGGTATCCAGCCAAGCCCTGCTTCTGGTACTCAGGGTCATTCTCTCGCTTCCACAGCTGGAATTGCTCGCACGAGAGTCCCATATGCTGTGTCTCCCACTGAAAACAGAGACAGAGAAAGAGTAAAACATTAACTACCATCATTCAATAAAGTATTAATTCAGTTTTTACATATGTGACCCTGGACCACAAAACCATCATAGTCATAGGGGTCAATTTTTTAAAAATTGTACATTATCTAAAAGCTGGTTTGTACATCATCTCAAAGCTGAATAGATTTCCATTGATATATGGTTTGTTAGGATAGGACAATACTTGGCAGAGACATAACTATTTAAAAATCTGGAATATGAGGCAAAAAAAAAAACTAAATATTGGGAATATCGCCTTTGAAGTTGTCCAAATGAAGTTCTTAGCAATGCATATTACTAATAAAAAATGAACTTTGATATATTTACAGTAGGAAATTCACAAAACATCTTCTTGGAACATGATCTTTACTTAATATCCTAAAGATTTTTGGCACAAAAGAAAAATCGATAATTTTGATTTATATATGTGTCTTATGACTGGTTTTGTGTTCCAGGGTCACATGTGAGAGTTTGTTTGGATTTGTTAGTAAACATAATATGTTACTGCATATGCAACACTATTCTGAAGCTACTGACTATTGTCATTTTTCTGAAAAACACTCACCGGTTTTTTACACTGAGCACAGAAGCTTTTCCTGCACTGCGTACAGGTGACCTTGAGTTGATCACCATCGTAGATGAAGCCATATGAGCACTGTGGAAAGGTGAAGAGAATGAAAGAGATGCACATATCTTACATCATGCACCTCTTTTCAGATCACTGTAAAATATGTTTGAATGAGACTATAGCTGTCTGAGCATGAGAACTATCTCTGAATAGAAGTGAACAGTGAGGAAGTGCAGGGTGGGAGTGTCACTCACATGGCTGCACCACAGGAACTTTGGGTCCTTGATGAGAGCCTGCTCAGTCAGCTTCTTGTGGAAAAGATCGTACACGTCCGGTTCAAGACAATCCCTGAGCTGGGCAGTCACACAGACACACAAAAGATTGTTTCATACATCACAGTGAGTAGCTTGAAGCCCAGTTATATTGCTGCTGTGTTTTAAGTCAAGTCTAAGTATTGCACTGACCATCTTTATTTTTTAGTTTTTTTTTTTCTCTTGCAGTACCTGTATGTCCAGAGTGGAGAAATAGCTATTCAGGTGCTCAGGGTCGTTGATGTCAGGCTCTGTGCAGACAGGACACACCATGTCTCTGATGTGCTTGTCCCTCACCGCTATGGTGAAATGCTGTTTGAAACATCCACAGCACACAGAGCACTGGCACGATGTCAGGGACTGCATCTGAGACAGACAGAAAATGACACAAAAAATAGTCCTGATTTAAAGGAGTAGTTTACTTTCAGAACAAAATTTATAGATAATGTACTCATCCCTGTGTAATCCAAGATGTTCATGTCTTTCTTTCTTCAGTCATAAAGAAATTATGTTTTTTTTGAGGAAAACATTTCAGGATTTCTCTCCATACAATGGACTTCTATGGTGCCCCTGAGTTTGAACTTCCAAAATGCAGTTTAAATGCAGCTTCAAAGGGCTCTAAATGATCCCAGCCGAGGAAGAAGGTCTTATCTAGTGAAACGATCAGTTATTTTCTAAAAACATTTACAAATGATATACTTTTTAATCTCTAAACAGAGTACACACAGTGCTAGATGAGCATTTGAGGTTAAAAAGTATATCAATTGTATTTCTTATTTTTATTTTTTTTTAGAAAATAACCAATCTTTTTGCTAAACAAGATCCTTCTTTCCTCAGCCATGATCGTTTAGAGCCATAGATAAATATACGTATATACGTATATATGCCTCATTAGCGACTGTTTCTATGGGCCTTTATACGTAAGCTGTCCGCCATTTTGCTGCGGTCCACTTGACGTCATTCACCCATAGATCTATGTAATTCACCATAGTAATCACTGAATATTCGAAATGCCACAGTCCTGCACAGCCGCTGGTCTGCAAACCTACAGTATGGTGAATGACGTCAAGTGGACCGCTCCAATATGGCGGACGCATCTACGTGCTTGGAGCGGTCCAATGGGGTATCTACGTATATACTGTATATCTATGGTTTAGAGCTCTTTGAAGCTGCATTTTGGAAGTTCAAACTCAGGGGCACCATAGAAATCCATTATACGGAGAGAAATTCTGAAATGTTTTCTCAAAAAACATAATTTCTTTAGGACTGAAGAAAGAAAGACATGAACATCTTGGATGACTCCAAGGTGAGTACATTATCTGTAAATTTTTGTTCTGAAAGTGAACTACTCCTTTAATAAGGTACTTTCAAACACATACATTAGTCAAAAAAAATGTAACACCATTTCTCCATGTAGAGATCATTTGTGAACAGGATTCTGTAGGACAGTATGCGACATTTAGTAGACTAGTAGACATTTTTCAAAATGTTTTCTTTTGCATTTCACTGAAGAAATGAAGTCAAACTAATTTGGAACAACATTTTTAGTAAATGACGACTTGTTTTTACATTCAAAAAATGAAATTCTGTCATTATTCAATCTCCCTCATGTTGTTCCAAACCTGTATGACTGATTTTTTCTGTGGAACATAGAAGATGTTTTGGAAAATTATAATTTGCACTTTCATTATGTGATATTATATGTGACCCTGGACCATAAAAAAGTAATAAGGGTCAATTTTTGGAAATTGAATAAGCTTTCCATTGATGTATGGTTTATTTGGCTGAGATACAACTATTTGAAATCTGGAATCTGAGAGTGCAAAAAATTCTAAATACTGAAAAAAATCGCCTTTAAGGTTGTCCAAATGAAGTTCTTAGCAATGCAATTTACTAATCAAAAATAAATTTGTGATATATTCAAAGGAAATTTACAAAATACACAATTTACAAAATGGAACATGATCTTTACTTAATATCCTAATGATTTTTGTCATCAAAATCAATAATTTTGACCCATACAATGTATTTTTGGCTATTGCTACAAATATACCCGTGCAACTTGAGACTGGTTTTGTGGTCCAGGGTCATGTATGGACAAATATTACAATAGAAGTCAATGGGAACCAAAACTGTTTGGTTACCAAAATGATTTAAAATATTATCTTTTGTCTTCCAGAGATGAAAGTAAGTCATGCAGGTTTAGAAGAAAAAAAAACTGGCAAGTAAATGATGACTTGATGATGACTTTTGGGTGAACTTTCCCTTTAACAGCTCAATTGCTTAAAGGTAAAGGCATTCTGATGTAAAAAGTGCAAGATTTGGATCCAATCACATAGAAGGAGCTGACGCAAAGTACCTTGCTGTGGGGAAAAACTGACAGGCAGATTGGGCATTCCTTATTCAGTACGCGGCGAATGAAGTCCCGGTCGTGTGATTCACGCACGGCCTGAACCACGTCCTCCAGTGTGTAAGTGGCTGTAGGGTCTCGCAACAATGACAGAACCAGTTCACAACGCCCCCAGCTGGGCAGATCAAACATAGCCAGCAGCCTACGGCAAACATGCTAAACACAGACAAAAAAATAAGTTAACTTAAGTAATGTTTAATAACATAACATTTAAAGGGATTAGTTACCCCAAAATGAAAATTCAGTCATTAATTACTAACCCTTATGTCGTTCCAAACCTGTAAGACCTTTGAGAGCTTTCTGACCCTGCATAGACATCAACATAACTCCCACGTTCAAGGCCCAGAAAGGTAGTAAGCACATTGTTAAAATAGTCCATGTGACATCAGTGGTTCAACCTTAAGTTTATGAAGCTACAAGAACACTTTTTGTGTTGTGAATACTTTATTATCTTCCCTGTCATTCAAACAAGGCGCAGCACATCCAGGTTCTACATAAAAAGTATTCTTGTAGCTTCATAACATTACGGTTGACCCATTGATATCACATGGACTATTTTAGCGATGTTCTTCATACCTTTCTCGGCCTTGAACATGTCAGTTGCGTTGCTGTCTATGCAGGCTCAGAAAGCTCTTTGATTTCATCAAAAATATCTTAATTTGTGTTCCGAAGATGAACAAAGGTTTTATTGGTTTAGAAATGACATGAGGATGTGTAATTAATCACAGAATTAAATTTTTTAGGTAAACTATCCCTTTAACTTTTCACCACTGATCACTTTAAACATCTCCAAAGTGGTGGCCAGCTTTATGTAATTAATTAAAGATAAAAAAATCCATCTATCATACAAATGATGATACAGACCAAGCTGTTTTGCAAAAACAGTTTTGCACATCTAGTGGTGTAAAAAGCAATGCAGTGTCTCAGTGAAGCTCCATTAGGGTAAAAGGCCAGTCACCTGTTTATCTGGATGGTTGATGTCGATGGGGGGCTCTGGTTCGTCGCTCCACATGCGCTGATGGAATGGCTCCAGTAAAGGGCGCTGCAGCAGAACAAGAGCCCCCCTCACATCCCCTCCACTCTGCCGCAGGGCTTCTTCACAGCGGGTCACATCATTAAAGCCCAGAGAGCCAAGCTCTTTTACCTAACAAACAAAAACAGACAAAATGTCATATTCACCAGGAATGCACCTGTATTACAATTCTGAACAATACTGATAAGCTGATAATTATTTTCTTGTAAGGCCAAAATCATTTTGTCTAAATATTTGTGCTGTAAAAAATTAGCGCATTAATGCAGGTGATTCATTTTTCCAGTTTAATAATATTTAATGCAGTTAACGCAGTGGCATAGCTAGGGTTGGCCACCTCACTCACAACTGCTGTTTCTGTCTCTTTTTTCTTGACAAGAATTGCATTTTTTTTTTTTTTTAATCGCAGAACGTCTTTACAATTACATCATACAGGAGACTTTTCAGACGCGCACTCTACTTTGCCTCAGCAACAGGCGCTAGTCAAATGAGCATGGAAACGGTACAGCTGACGAGGCAGCTTCAGTAAAACAATAATGAACTGCGGTCAGATGAGATGTTGTCAGGCCATATGTCAGTAAACCAAATGTTCCTGTCCTGTCAGCTGTTATACTGTGCTGGTAGTGTGTGCAAATACGACGGTGCGCACTGTAGCCTGTATCTTTTCATATTAAAGCATGAATTAAACTACCAGCATTCGTGTCAGATCCGCGCATGTTCAGCAGTGGCAGCTCTTAAAGTAATAGCAGCCAAATAACCTACTAACCCAGCTGCTGTGATGTCTAATAATCAAAGAACAAAAGAAAAAAAGAGGAAATCAATTCCTATTGTAGCTTTGAGGATTCACGTATATTTATTTTTGAGTTTAGTGTTTGATAACTATTTAATTTCTGTATACTTCCTACTTGTTGAAGGACACAGGTAGCCTAAATAACGGTTCACTTTATTTAAGTTCACTTAAATTGGTTGTTATTTTTTAAAGTTTAAATAAATGTTAAAATTGATAGCTCTCACCTATACTGTAATGTTGAATGGCTATAGTCAATGGTTAAATATTAGAAAATAAAGAACAGTTTCCTTGAGACATCAGCAGTATTGGTATCACTGATACTCGCCTCCAGCCATAAAAAAAAGATGCCATTAAACAAATAATAAAAATATACTGTCTTTATATTGTTACTACATTCATTTTGAAGATTGAATGTAAAATTGCAACATAAAAGTATATTTAAAAACTTCAATGTGCCATTAAACAAATATTAAAAATATAATGTCTTTATATTGTTTCTACATTAATTTGAAGATTGAATGTGAAATTATTGCATTATAAAAAGTGTATTTAAAAACTTTAATGTGTCATTAAACAAATATATAAAATATTAAATTAATTAAATTAATTTAATTATAATAATTAAAAATATATTTAAAAACTTTAAATGTTAGGTGGGATTAATCGCAATTAATTTCAGAAAAAATGTGAAATTTATTTTTTTAATCGATTGACAGCACTACTAAATATATTAAAAATTAAACACTAAAAACTACTAGTGAAGTTAGGCATCACAACATTATAAAAAAAAAGTGTTTTAAAAATGACATTTAACAATGTTATGAAATTATTAGTGCTTTTATGTTCTGTGTCGTGGTACTCTTGTGACCGCGCGTCAAAGACTGACATGGAAGAGAAAAAAAATGTTAAATAAAGTTATTTTTGTTTTCATTGCGCACAAAAAATATTCTCATAGCTTCATAAAATTTAGGTTGAACCACTGATTACTACACCTTACTATCTTTCTGGGCCTTTAACGTGTCAGAAAAGGGTCAGAAAGCTCTCGGATTTCATCAAAAAAAATCTTAATTTGTGTTCCAAAGATGAACCCAGGTCTTATGGGTAATTAATTAATGACAGTAATTAATTGACAGAATTCTCACTTGTGGGTGAACTATCCCTTTAAAGTCACATCACTGACTAGGTCTAGAAACACAAATAGAACTCTGCAAATTACAGCCATAAATACTCAATCAGTATGAGTATCAGTATTACTATGACTGGATGCACAAGAACAGTCTTTACTCACTTTAACTTTACGGTCTCTGAGAGCCTGCCTGACGGCCTTCTCATTATCGCCCCCTGCTGTGAGCCAGGCTCGTTTGGCTTCAGCTCTGGACATGGGCACTGCATTGCTCTTTTGCCCATCCTGGCCATTGTTCCCCCCTGAACCGTTTGATTGCGCATTGGGTTCTTGCTGACAAGATGCAGCCATCACACAGATCTCA
Organism: Garra rufa; assembly: GCF_049309525.1. NCBI lineage: Eukaryota > Metazoa > Chordata > Actinopteri > Cypriniformes > Cyprinidae > Garra > Garra rufa. The sequence goes on along the minus strand of NC_133370.1, from coordinate 24,922,905 downwards.
TCGAGCACATGAGGTAGCTCTGCTTTCAGCCAGTCGTATGGCGTTACATTACTGTTTCCAGACACACACATGCTGGTGTAAACCTCCTCCGGGCTCACTCCTTTCTTCTCTCCCTCCTGAGAAAAACACAGAGACAATGAGGATGCTTGTAAACTTCTGAGGATGCGCAGGCTACAACAAGAACAATATCGGACTTACACGAATGAGCTGAATAAGTTTAAGCCCTTCCTCCCTCATCAACCTTTGTCTTTTCGAATCAGGGTCCTCAGTGGGATTGACTTTAGGTGGGGTTGGAAGCGGTGTGACGTCCTTGACTGGTGAGAGTGGAAGGGGCTTAGAGGGCGATAGAGCAGGCTCTGATTTCGAAAGACAGCACATTTCGCATACAGGTGATGGTGTGTGGTTGACGTACGTACAAAACTGGCAAACCCACTAAATGACATAGGGAAAATAGGAGAAGTCAAAACAGGAACCTACATTCAGGATACAACTCAGCATGAGACTCATTTCATTTACAAATCAGAATATGCTCATGAGTTAATAAATGTTAAATGGATTGTGTAACATCCACCAGCAGCACCAAAAAGAACTGTGATCTTTATTTAGGACACTATAAAAACATTGGCTCATTATCAGTTTATAAAGCTGAATTCCCTGATAAACAGTGGAGAACCTTTTGCAGCATTGTTCATTCTGTTATATTATCAGTTTGAATGCACTGACACTATCGGATGAAAGCAAAATTGAACTGAATTGAGCTGGATGATGGCACTATTGTCTTCTGTAGAGCAGCTTTCAGCTGAATAAAGTTAGTTTCATAATTTATGAATTTTTCGAACCTCACTGCTATTGAACTGAATTGAATCAACATTGAACCAACTTGAGATGAATAACAATTCTGTTGCTGAACTGAACTTATTTTATAATTAAAGGAGAAGTTCACTTCCTGAACAAAAATTTACAGAAAATGTACTCACCCCCTTGCCATCCAATATGTTCATGTCTTTCTTTCTTCAGTCGTAAACAAATTATGTTTTTTTGAGGAAAACATTAAAGGAATAAGCGGACTTCTATGGTCCCCATGAGTTTTAACTTCCAAAATTCAGTTTAAATGCAGCTTCAAATGCTCTAAACGATCCTAGCTAAGGAAGAAGAGTCTTATCTAGCGAAACTAACCGATCGTTTTGCTAGATAAGACCCTTCCTCTACTGGGATTGTTTAGAGCCCTTTGAAGCTGCATTTAGGAAGTTCAAATTCACAAGCACCATTGGAGTGCACTAATGTTTGCCTCAAAAAACAATTTCTTTATGACTGAAGAAAGACATGAACATCTTGAATGACAAGGAGGTGAGTCAATTATCTGTAAATGTTTGTTCTGGAAGTGAACTTCTCCTGCAATAAACTTTACACATTTACTAAATTTAACTGAATCAACACTGAATCACATGGAGCTGAATAATGACACTATTGTCTTTTTAGAGCTGCTTTACAGCAGTATTTTAAATAGTGTCATATTTAAAGAAGTTTGCATAATTCATGATTTTTATTACTGAGAAACCTCTGAAATCTGTATTGTATAAAGCACTAAATAAATAAACACATAAATTACACACTTAACATATCTATCAGTAAACAAAACTATCTAGAAGAAAACTTCATATGAAATATAGTGGATCATAGCACCTGGCTGTCCATTAGTCCCGTTGAAGAGGGGGTCGGACGTGAAGGTGCGACAGGAGGTCGGGTAGCCAGACGAGGACGCTCACACACCTCGCATAGAATGCTGCTGCCTGCATTTACCACGGTGCAGCTTTTACATTGCCACTCTAATTGAAAAAAAATGATGGATAACAGAATGTGTTTATTTGTGATATCAAATTACTAAATTAACACATCAAAATGTCAAACAGGACTGATGGCCTATTTAGTGTAGCAAAAGCAAAAGTAAACTGGAAAAAAGAATGTAAATACTAACCAGATATTGTAGAGGGCTGAGATGGCTCTTCCTGTAAAGACGGGGCACCAGAGGACAGGCGGGGTCGATCACAGGATTCACACAAAACCTGCTGCATTGTATTTACTGTAGTGCAGTATGAACACTGCCATGTTGACAGCGATGAGCTAAGAAAAAAAAAAAACATACAGATTTGTTGAACATAATCCTGTACACAAATAGAGTTGAAGTCAAGTTTACATACACCTTGCAGAATCTGCAAAATGTCAGTTTACCAAAATAAGAGGGATCATTCAAAATGCATGTTATTTTTTATTTAGCGCTGACCTAAATATGACATAAAAGATGTTTACATATAGTCCACAAGAGAAAATAATAGTTGAATTTATAAAAATGTCTCTGTTCAAAAGTTTATATACATTTGATTCTCAATACAGTGTTGTTACCTGAATGATCCACAGCTGTGGGTTTTTTGTTTGCTTGTTTGTTTAGTGATAGTTGCTCATGAGTCCCTTGTTTGTCCCGAACGGTTAAACTTCCTGCTGTTCTTCCGAAAAATCCTTCCGGTCCCATTAATTCTTTGTTTTTTCAGCATTTTTTTGTATATAAACTCTTTCCAACAGCTGTATGATTTTGAGATCCACTTTTTGACACTGAGGACAACTTAGGGACTTCTATGCAACTATTAGAGATGGTTCAAATCTCGCTGATGCTCCAGAAGAAAAAAAACTATGTATTAAGAGCCAGGGCCAGGGGGTGTAAACGTTTAAACAGAATGTAAATTCTTATTGTTTTATTGTTTAATATATTTAGTACTGTCCTTCAGAAACTACAGAAGATACTTACATGTTTCCCAGAAGACAAAATAAGTTAAATTTACCCTTATCTTCAAATGCAAAGCTCTTAATGCATTGTGTTACCTTCAGAAGCATCAGTGAGCACTTGAACCTTTTGTAATAGTTGCAGTCCCTCAGTTGTCTTTAAAGTGAAAAGACGGATCTCAAAATCATTCAGTCGTTGTTGGTAAGGGTTCAAATACACAAAAATGCTGAAAAACAAAAGATTGTGGGACCTGAAGGACTTTTCTAATGAACAGTGAGAAGTTTAACTGTTCAGGACAAACAAGGGAAACAACACAGTATTAAGAATCAAGTGTATGTAAACTTTTGAGTCATTTTTATAAATTCAACTATCATTTTCTCCTGTGGACTATATGTAAATGTATTTTATGTGAAAAATCTTATTAAAAAAATAACATAAATACAATTTTCACATTCTGCACATTGACTTCATCTGTATGTTCTCTCAACCTTTCAGATTAACAATGCTAACCCGAGCCGTTTTGTGGCTTTTGAGGAAGTCACAGGAATCCTAACGTGTGTGGAACGTCCTGAATGGGAGTGATACAGCTTGTCACATTCTGTGCACAGCCGTTGAGTACAGGTGGGACAGTGAGCAGACACCAGGAAGATACCACATATAGTACAGCTCTCTGCAGGGCAATTTAATGGAATAGAAAAGAAATTATCAAAATGGACACTCACAATTAAATATATTCTTTAAAAGGAAAGCCAGGGTTGGTAAATGTGCTTACCTGTATGATTAGAGGGCACTAGAGAAGAGAGAGAGAGGGCTGGACTGAATTGAGATTTAGGCTGAGAAGGAGTCGACACAGGCGAGGGAGTTTGTTTGTCCCACGGTCTCTCAGTAGGAGAGAAGGCAACTGAATCTGTGTTGATTCCCTCATCCTGTATAGACATTACATGGACACTGTTTAAGTAACCTGCAAAAAAAAGCACTTTCTCTAATACATACACTACCGTTCAAAAGTTTGAGGGTGGTATTAAGTCTACGCTCACTAAAGCTGCATTTGTTTATTAAAAATACAGCAAAAATGTTTAATATTTAAATAAGTGTTTTCTATTTTAATGTATTTTAAAATGTAATTTATTCATGTTATGGCAAAGCTGAATTTTCAGCAGCTGTTGCTCCAGCCTTCAGGGTCACATGATCCTACAGATATTATTCTAATATGCTGATTTTGAGCTCCAGAAACATGGCTAATAATTGAAAACAGCTGTGCTGCTTAATATTTCTGTGGAGACTGCAACACATTTTGTTTTTTTGCAACATTATAAAAGTCTTTACTGTCACTTTTCATCAATTTAATGTACCCCTGCTGAATAAAAGTATTAATTTCTTCTAAAAACAAAAATCTTACCGACCCCAAACTTTTGAATGGTAGTGTATATAGTAATCAACATTTGAAGTGGATCAAAACCTTTCATCAAAGTTGTCCTAAAAACAAAACAATACCTGTTCTTGTCTTAGGACAACTTTGATGAACGTTTTTGATCCACTTCAAATGTTGACTACTGTATATCAATTGTAACCTACTGTTTTGATGTTGAAAAAAGTGCATGCACAAATATTAGTTTATAACCATATAAATGACCAGCCACATTTTATTAAGTACAGAATGGTAAAAAAAAAAAAAAAAAGCTTGTACCTGCACGGTAAGGGAGGGAATAAGTCTTTCAAAAAACTCTGGATGAGGATGGGTGCCCTACAAAAAAAGAGACAGACTCTATGAGCTGAATATTCATTTGTGAAAAACCCACTGTGTGCTTATACTTTACAGCCCCAGACCTTGATTAGCATGTCCAGCTCCATACGGAGGGACATAATCTCAAGAGTTACTGATGCCACCTTCCCAACATCAGGCTGGGCAACATCATCAGGAAAGCTCAAGCCATCTGGCTGCTGATTGGTGTAGCCGTACAGGTTGAGTACTGCTCTGCCACCCTGAAAGACAAAGATAAACAATAGTAACCACAGATATTTTCTATGTTTGCCTCATAATTATATCCACCACACACCTGAATAGAGTCTACGGTGGTCCTAAAGACAGGGTTGTTGTACTTCACTGTACGCCAGAACTTCGGCCTGTTGGGGTTGGTAAGATTGGAGCCATACTTCTCCAAGATGTTAAGAGCGGTGGAAAGTTTCTGAAGGAGGCTGAGGGACTAAAAGGATCAGAGGATATTAATGTACAACAGCATAGTCTGAACAAGAATACATTACAACCCAGAAACAACAACAACAGATTACCCAGTGCTATGGATTATTACAGTTTAAGTCAGAAGTTTACACACACCTTGTAAAATCTGCAAAATGTTAATTATTTTTACCCAAATAAGACGGATCATATAAAATGCATGTAATTTTTTATTTAGTACTGACCTGAATAAATTTCACATAAAAGACTTTTACATTTAGTCCACAAGAGAAAATAATAATTGACTTTATAAATTTAAATTGTTACCTGAATGAGCCAGTTTTTTTTTTTTTTTTTTTTTTTACTGATGGTCGTTCATAAGTCCCTTGTTTGTCCTGAACAATTAAACTGCCCGCTGTTCTTCAGAAAAATCCTTCAGGTCCCACCAATTCTTTGGATTTTCAGCATTTTTGTGTATTTGAACCCTTTCCAACAATGGCTGTATGATTCTAAGTTGCATCTTTTCACACTGAGGACAACTGAGGGACTCCTATGCAACTATTACAAAAGGTTTAAACACTCACTGATGCGCCAGAAGGAAAAAACATGCATTAAGAGCCAAGGGTGTAAACTTTTGAACAGAATGAAGACGTGTACATTTTTCTTATTTTGCCTAATTATATTTTTTCATTTAGTACTGCCCTTCAGAAGCTACAGAAGATTCTTACACGTTTCCCAGAAGACAAAATAAGTAGATTTACCCTGATCTTCAAATTCAAAAAGTATTAATGCATCGTGCTGTCTTCTGAAGCATCAGTGAGCGTTTGAACCTTCTGTAATAGTTGCATAGGAGTCCCTCAGTTGTACTCATTATTAGAATTAAGAATCAAGTGTATGTAAACTTTTGACCAGGGTCATTTTTATAAATTCAACTATTATTTTTTTCTTGTGGACTATATGTAAACGTCTTTTATATAAAAAAAATATATAAATCAGGTCAGTACTAAATAAAAAATAACATGCATTTTGTATGATCCCTCTTATTTTGGTAAAATTCAAATTTTGCAGATTCTGCAAGGTGCATGTAAACTTTTGACTACAACTGTATGTGCTTTCTGTCAGTTATTCACATGGCCAGTATCAGGCCCATAGCTAGTTATTGCTCACCATGTAAGCGATTACTGTAACTCAATTGTCAAGAAACATTAGCCAAGCCATTCTCAACATATTAGGAATATGAAAATATATTTTTAGATTGATTATAGTATTTTTTCCCTTAATTCCTTTAAATCATCTAATTATTTCATTCCTTTAAATAAAAAGGACCATTACTTCCCCTTTTTGTCCCCCCAGTCAGATGGTCAAGTCATTAAAAAGTCAAACCTTTGCTTCCTTCTGTATAATCATACACTCTTTTGTCTTAAGAAAATGAATCATTACACCATCTCTTACCTCCTTCCTGTTATTCCCACTACTGTTCTCCGTCAGCATACTTTCAGCAGCGATGTAGCGATATTTGCTGGAGGGCGGGAGGGGGATGTTGGCCATGGATGCCACCCCTGCCCTCATCTCCTGGGCAGAACCTGGAATAGACAAGCTGTCTTCCGCATTCACCCTCACCGTCTCCAGCTGATCAGTGAGAGAGGCCATTGCTGAAAGTGAAAGTCATCAAAACTTCAGGTTTATGTTAAACAAACAGGGCCTGAGATCACTGCTTCTCATGCCAAAAGCATGAGGGAACAAATGACACTGTAGTTGGGTTTACAGTTAAAGTTAGACAAGGTGGCTTACTGATTTATTATGTTTGAAGCATAAACAAGAGTCAACAACACGTCTGTTGATTCACTTATTAAACACACGTAATCATTTTCTCGTTTATTTGCAGTCAGTGTTAATTTTTTACAGATATACATGACTGTCACATCGTTTAAACAACCTGTACGGATGTTTTTACTGTATATTCATGTTAGCTACTACGCTAGCAGCCTTGTGAATGGAAAGTGAAACCATAACAACTCACACGAAGCTAGTTAGCTACTTCTTTCTTCAAAATTAAGTCTTAGTTTCTAAATAAACTGATGTTTTACGGTATAGGTTGTTATTTGTCTAACCGTTATAGCCAGATGTGTTATATACACTCAAATAAAACCCCTACTCTTGGTTTAACTCGATCGCTGCTATTGAATACTAGTACGCTAGCAGGCTAACACTTAGAAATTACAGTCAAAAAACTGGTCAGCGACATTACAGAGAAACCAGATGTCCAGATGTGTCTCTGTTAATACTTTTCCGTCAAGTCAGCTGCCTTACGTATTTTATAAGCTGTCGACCAATATTAACATACTCACCGCGTATTGACAGAGGAGCAGTGCTTTCATTCACTCATACGTAAAACTGAAACATACATTTACCCGCATAGAGGCGCTGTGAGGAAGACCAAACTGCATTTCAACAACAAAACACTTCTTGTAAATGGATAAATGGATAGATAAGTGACAGAGAAATGCATGACTGACAGGAAAAACTATAGAAATGTAAACAAGGGTCATGACAGGAAAAACGGTGGTTGCCACACTGCGGGGAATATTAAGCAATACTGTAATAACAATAATAGATATTTTCAATGAGAAATGTGCGAGGCAGAATTTACACTGCTTATGATGTTCTTATGAAAATATGACGTCAGTGCTTGAATATAGGACAAATTGGATACACCTGTTGGCTGCCATTTGATTGCATTAATGTGGATCTCTGGAAACAAGCATGAACCTATAAATCTGAAATGCAAAGCTTCACTGCCAGAGTTAGTCGCTCTCGCTCTATGCACATTTAAGTCCACTTTGTCACTTTCACATCTAAGGTTGGTCATTTTATTTGTTTTACATGAAAATATGCTTGTTTGGATAGTATTATTAGTATGCCTGTCCGTTTGAAATGAATGTTCTCTTAACTGATACTGTTTGTTTGGTTTAATCCAACGTGGTTCTGAGTCTGGCTTTTTTTTTTTTTCTTTTCTTTTTTTTAATACAGTATTGCGGTGTTTTGTATCCTGTGCTGTCTTTCTTCGTCTCCTCACAAAAAATGGAAGGTAACTTTCTTAACTCATGACCTTGTTGTTAGTGCCATGCTATACTGTTTGAGCTTTAGGAACACTACAATACTAATAGCAACTGGCAAATGCTAATTATGTGTAATCCCTTTTTATTAAAGGCATAAACAACACTTCACAATCAATGGGAGTTGGGCAACCTCACCATCCAGTGAACCACACCAGACCCTTTTTCTATGTTCAGCCACCGTCTCAGCCTTATTTCATGTATCAATGGCCCATGAATCCATATGGCCATTATGGCTTTCCAGGGCCAGGTAAGTTCAGGCTTTTTGAGGCATTGCTTATAGTGTTTGCACTTGCGACACAATTTGGATGCATTGAATGTGGTGTTCTGCTAATTTATGCTGTCTAAACCACTGGTCTCAAACTCAATTCCTGGAGTGCCACAGCTCTGCACAGTTTAGCTCCAACCCTAATCAAACTTGATCCAGCTAATCAAGGTCTTCAGGATGACTAGAAACTTCCAAGCAGGTGTGAGTTGGAGTTGGTTGGAGCTAAACTCTGCGGAGCTGCGGCCCTCCAGGAATTGAGTTTGAGACCTCTGGTCTAAACCATGCAGAGAATGTGTGGACACTGCTAAATCATAGAGAAGGGCTTAGTAAGCCGGAAAGGATACAGTATTTTAAGAATTAAATTTAATAGGTGGTAAAGATATGTACAAGCAGTATTTACTAAGATATTAGCCTAATATTTTACCTACCTGACTGGAAATAAGAAACATGAATGTTGTCAAGACTCTTGCCCTGGAAATCTGTTCCAATTTTTGCACTCTTCTCTCTTTGATTTGTTATAACTTTCGGCAGTCTATAGTACTCAGTGTAGTAAACAATGCTACTGAACAAAACCATTTTCCTGATTATTGCTGCTAATAATGGTCAATTATCGTCATGTTTTGGGTTGTATTTAAATCAGTCGAATACCCATTTACTCTACTGATTTAAATCAGTATAGTACCCAGTTCGACTGATTTAAATACAACCCAAAACATGACGATAATTGACCATTATTAGCAGCAATAATCAGGAAAATGGTTTTGTTCAGTAGCATTGTTTACATCCAGTGCCGCCAATATGGCAGATTGATGGTGTGTCGTGAAAACGCACTATAGTAGACTTTCACTTAATTAACCATGTATGTGTGTGTATGTGACCCTGGACCACAAAACCAGTCATAAGTGTAAATTTGTCGAAATTGAGATTCTTATGTCATCTGAAAGCTGAGTAAATAAGCTTCCCATTGATATATTGTTTGTTAAAATGGGACAATGTTTGTCTGAGATGCAACTATTTGAAAACCTGGAATCTGAGGGTGCAAAAAAAATCTAAATATTGAGAAAATCGCTTTAAAAGTTGTCCAAATGAAGTTCTTAGCAATGCATATTACTAATCAAAAATCAAGTTTTTATGGTAGAAAATTTACAAAATATCTTCATGGGACATGATCTTTACTTAATATGCTAATGATTTTTGGCATAAAAGAAAAATCGATAATTTTGACCCATACAATGTATTTTTGGCTATTGCTACAAATATACCCGTGCTACTTAAGACTGGTTTTGTGATCCAGGGTCATATATTACATTTTTTTTTTTTTTTTTTTTTTTGCTCCAGCTTTGCACTTCGGCCGTCCCTACATGGCCCCTTATCAGTTTATGCAGTATCCTGGGTATGTGATCCCACATGCCCCCATGCAGCCATTTGATTACAGAAGAGTCAACCCCCACTTCCCCTCTGTCGCATCCTATGATTTGCGTGTCCGCCACCACTTCCAACACGCAGGGATGCATCGGGAGACTGCCTGTTCTGAGGTCCAAACAGACCCTAGTGACTCAGTCAACAAACTGATAGACAAAATTGAGAGTCTGAAGGCCTGTGAACAAGGTGGTGGTGACAAGGGGCTTAACGCTGTGGTCTCCTCTACCCCTGATGTAGTGCAGGGAGAGAAAATGACCTGTTTAAATGAAGACTCTAAGTTAGAGCTTGCTTCTCAGGAAGGCAAGGAGGAACAGATCAATCAGGCCACAAGGCCTACAACTTACAGTGACTCTGCGTATGATGCTGAATCTAGCCAGGGTAGACTAGATGAGTGTGTGTTGTCAGATGTGCTACCCCTTGACAGTTCCTCTGTCCATGAGGAAGAGGATGCCAATGAGGATGATGAGCAACAGAGCATTGTTGAAGAGCTGTCCTGCCAAAACGAAAAGTTGACAATTAGTGCAACTGGCAATGTGTTCTGTAGTAATCCTGATCAAACGGAGAACCTCAACTTGGAGAAATCAGGTGAAGAGCAGGTACAGAATATTGTGTCTACTGATGCTGCTGCAGTTATGGAGCCTCTTATAAAGCTTTCTGAAGACTTTGACCTCCCGTATCAAATCCTTCGCCTGCCCTGCAATAAGACAACAACTGGCCTCAGTCTTGAACGAGAGATTGACCCACTTGTTTACTTTGATTCTCCATCAACTCTGTTGCCTCCCCAAAACTATCTGTCCTCAATTGGCAGTGCCTATTCTTACAGCTACTACCCTCAGGTGACCCAAGAGCGCCAGAGTGTCCTGAGCCCGTCCATTGATGAGCTGTCTTCCAGAGATGAGATGTTCTCCACTGACGTGGAGGACCTTGATCTCGCTCCAGGGCACGTGTATGTTGGTGGCGGCAGGCTGGCTGAAAGCAGCGAGGCGCCCGTTCGCAGAAAAGAGCTTGTGAGCACTGAAAAAACTTGCCATGTCTGCCAGAAAATGTGTGTGTGCTGTGGCTCAACCTTGCAGGATGAGGTAGGAATATGCAAAATGGCTGAACACAGCCATCCTGAAAGAGATGAGGTGTCTGATCAAGACTGCGAGTATGACCTCGACACAGAGGTGCGGAGTAACTGCGAGTCCCCGAGAATCTCCAAGAGGAAGTGTTGCAGTAGGCATGCACTGCCCTCTTGTGGGCATCACTGTGCCAAACACCGGCACAGGAAGCTGCTGTGCGAGGGCCAGGAGAGCTGTGATCTACGCGAGCAGGCTCGTGTCCATCCCAAAGGAGAGTGCTGTGAGGAGTATGGCTCTCTGGCTAAAGCAGATAAGAGAATTCAAAAGGGGGCCTTGTGCAGGCCTTGTATTGGTAAGGGTTTATTTTTTTTTTGAATTTGCATTCAAATGTCACAAGGTGGTCAGCTCATGCAGACATATTTTTAGAACGACAATGGAGAGAGGGCATCGTCTCTGACCAAGAGAATTGGGCGAGCTGTGGTGCCAAACCAAGGGCTTGGAGGCAAGTTAGCGGACCTCAAGATCAAGGTAGGACATTGATTTAAGTGTTTAAATCTTTTGAAGTTGTTCAATTCAAGTGTCAGGTATAGGTTTTTTTTTTTTTTTGTCTTAACTGTCGTCTTTTTGATTTTATAAAGGGAGAACTCCATTGAGAAGGCCAACTTGTAAGACCGTCCACCAGCAAAGGCCAAGAAGTGAATATGATGAGACCGAATTTACCTACTGCCAGAGAGGCAGAGGTGAGTTTAGAGTTTTAAACTGCAGTTGTCCACATTTGAAGTGGATCAAAAACTTTCTAAGCAATACCTGTTTTTGTCTTGGGACAACTTTAGAATTTTTTTTTTTTTTTTTTCTCGATCCACTTGTTGACTACTATAGTTAAATCATCACTTTTGAGTCTCTGGTTTTTATTTGTAACATCTTTGTCCCATCAGGTGCTATGAAGAAAAGAGGCACAAGATACTAAACCACGATGCACTGCTGTAATACTTAATGTATTACCTGAAACTGTAAAATGCACTTCACTATGAATGTACACATGGACACTGTTCTTGACTGTATGCATTTGGAAAAAGTGTGACAGTGATGTACACCTTGCTGCATTTTCAGTGCTCAAGTTAACTTTCTATTTTGAGTGCAATGCATTCATCTTAATTTTATGCTGAGATTGCTCTCACTGGACCAGGCCTTGACCTGTGCCTAGAAGGCTTTGTTTTTTGTTCATGCGGCTTGATCTGGGAGGTGTAGATCATGTCTGCTGTGTAAAGGCTTTGAATCTTTGCATGGTCAAGGACTGGCCCACTGCGACCAGTTTCAAATGTTGGGCACTGGAGATGCAGCTGGTTTAAGGGGTGATGCAGGAAAAAAAAAAAAAAGGGAGGATGAGAAATAAAGTGGACAATTTGCCAGTTTGGTCACTCTTAGTCCAGTTGTCTTTGTTTTTATTACTGTACTATTTTTATACATCAGTGTAATGTTGACATGCAGACAACTCCACCTAGCTGTACAGTGTTATTGTGTCATTAAAGTCTCAGCATTGCACTTTACCTGTGTGCAGTACTTTTATTCAAAAAATTTTCCACTCTGACCTTTGTCTTTAAACACAATGGGGTGCATTTGTTTGCTTCCGTTTTACATGTGTTTTTAATTTGCAAGGGCCAGATCATTAGTGTGGACTTGTCATGATTCCAGCGTCTCAGTTGGTGGTGAACTTTTAAAATGGAAACTCTAGTGCTAGAATTTTTACCACTGTCCACCTTTGCCCAAATATACTAAAGGGTGGCTTTTTTCTTAAACCGCATTTAACTATATATATTAAATTTTTTTTTTTTTTTTTTTTTTGGTTTGGTTACTTCTAATAATTTGCATAGGTGATGGCTCCCCCAAGTCTGACTAAGTTTGTGTGTGGGTTTTTTTTTTTTTTTTTTTTTTTTTTTTTTTTTTTTTTTAAATGCCAAAAACCTTTAGGACATTAAAGATTGTGTCCCAATAAAATATTTTGTAAAATTTTCTACTGTAAATATCAAAACTTAATTTTCGATTTGTAATATGCACTGTTAAGCTTTTTTTTTTTTTTTTTTTTTTTTTTTTTTTTTTTGCTTTTTTTTCAGATGGTTGTATCTCGAACAAATAATGTCCTATACTAATAAACCATGCATCAATGGAAAGCTTATTCGTGGTGTATAAATCTTATAACCTGGTTGTCCAGGGTCACATATTTCTATATGCAGGAGTTCTTTCGATTATTTAGGGGTAAACAAAAGTACCATATTAGCCCAAATGTCACACGCTTCTCAGATTCTCCATCTGATTTCATATTTCAGCATTTCAATACGTTGTGTCACTTCGAATGACAGCTTTGACATTTAAAAAGTCCACTTGATGGCTTCCTCTAAATTTAACCTGATTTCGCCCAGAGGAATGGTATAGAAATGGATAAACAACTTGTAATGCAATACTGTCCAACAATGTGCAAAATAAAAGTTTACTTCTATCATTGTGAGTGACTAGTTCACAGTAACGTTAGTTCGTTCCTTTCAATGTTATAAACGATAATTTAACCGCTTAAAAACATGCTTAAACAACGGAAATATTTAATATTTGTGCAGTGTTTACTTAAATTGAGGATTATGTGATTAAGGTGATTGTTTGTTGTACTTACAGTGCGAGGCAAGTACGTATTTGTTTTGTAACAAACATAATCCGCCTTTAAACGACTAAATGATCATTCAGACCTGTTTAGACTTGACTAGCGCTGGTTAAGGGGCGTGGCAAAAAAATACTAGCGGGCTTTTCTATTGGCTGTTCGCTTTGCAGACGTCGCTCGCTATTGGCTGCGCCGTGGGAGTAGCAGAAAGCGTTTACAGTACAGCCTTTGAAGAAGGCAGAGTGAAGTATGACAGATGAGGCTGCTATGCAAGCGATGTTCACCGTTTGCAGATGAAAACACCTCTCGATGTACAAGGTGAGTTTTCCCCTACTCTTTCAAAGAAACAGGTGAAACTACTTAGCTTTCCTATTTGTGCATTCTTATCAAATTTGTTCTGAGATTTTATCTCTTGATAAACTCTCAAATAGAGTTCAAGCTAATAAAACCTGTTTGGATCCGTTGTTGTTCCATTGCATCGATGCATATTTGCTGCATTACGTTTCAACCGCGGTTTTATAACCTGCCCTCGGCGTGTAACTTTATTGGAGCACATTGTCTGTTCAAAGCAAGTTCAGCCTCTACCAACCCATCAAGTTTTGTTGTACTGTATTTTGTTGTATGCACCAATGCAGTACGGAAGGAACATGCTCTTCTACATTTCAGCAGGGTTATTGTGGGCAGCCTTCTGTCTCTGTTCCGGTTTAAGTCTTGTTTTGATTGTATGGAGGCACGCCACAATGGCCGCGTGTCAAAACACAGTGAGCTGCCTACCTAGGCAGCATTTCTAGGTGACATTAAGCGTGCTGGATGCTCAGAAATGTGAGCAGCTCGCCAAGTTTTGAGACACAGCCTGTGGCTGTAAGTAGTCTAAATATGCCTGTGTTGGAAAACAGACGTGCCCTGATAATGCCTGTACATGTCACACAGTCCAAAATATTTGGGTTATCTTTATAAATCCCAAAGTTTAGCTCACAGATTCTGCTAACAAAAATGTTGATATCAGAGGCTGTTTGACTTTACTGTGTCCTTGTGACTTTAGTAGATTCCTCTGATATTATCTTACATTATCTCATCTCAGTGCTTTGCTATCAGACACTGCTTGATCCACTCAGCCTTCGGTTTGCCTTTTCTCTACACGTTTGGTTTGTTATTAACATGGGGTTGTGTTGATGATCTGCATGTGCTTTAATCACTGCAAGAGTTCTGTTAATTTGACACCTGTGTACAAAGTTAAACGCTTATCTGCTTCCTGTCACAAGGACACCCTGCTCAGCTGAAGTCCAGTGTGTTTCATTTTAAAAATAAACAGATTAAGATTCAACTGTTTCAGACTTTGTTGCATATTATGTCACCCTGGGGTGTTTTACATTTCTGCATTGTTTACACAGGTTAACGTTAGAGGTGGTGAGTTGTAACACCAACATCCCACAGGCATCTTATGTTGGATGGAAAAAAAGGCATCAAAAAGTAAAGGGCCAAGGGCATGTATGAATGGCGCCCCTCCCCACATACTCAAGTCAGCGCATTGCCCTTGAGAAATGCCTCACAGCCTTAGTTTTTAAGTGACGTTTTTCATTTTCCCCCCCTCCCTTTTTTTTGACAAATCCCCTGATTCAGCTGCATCCATCAGGTTGATGCTCCGCTGTGGCGCACAGTTGACGGTTTGTTATCTGCTTGTTTCATTGTCTTAGTTTGAGACGTCGGACCGAAGATTGACCCTCAGTGAAGTTTCCACCATGGGAGTGATGTTGTTTAAAGATAAAATCATAAAAATAGTTTCACGTTCGATAACATCTCTAGTGTACCAATCCTATTGTGTTCCTTTAATCATGCGGTTGATCCGCTGTTGTTTTAAAGTAAAAGCAAAAATTTCCAGTCCGTGCTGAGTGAAAGCTAGCTTGCTCAGCATAAAATGAAAGATTGATGCCAGTACAAAAGTGAGAACTCAAAGGACGTGTTCTCAAGGTTACACCTTCTCAAATATTTCATGTGATTTAGAAAATGTGCCCACAGGACGTTTAATAGATTGGCACGTTTTCTCCCCTGTGTGCCGTACTAGAATTGCTGAAGGAAATTATGCAATGTGAAACTGAGCTGGAATGGTTTTCATAGTAACTGAAATACTATGAAGCACACAGTTTCCATAACAGGGAGTTGGATGCATAGCATCCACATTTGTTTCATTTTTGATGCACTGGCACCAATTTGATGAGCATGAAATAATCATGACTTCAGACGATGGTCTCATTTAGCAAAAAAGTTTATGCAAAGCCCCTGCGATGCATTAGTAAATTAAAAGTGTTCATGTCTGTAAGTCTCTAAAGCCGTCTATGAGATTGCCGTAATGTGTTTTGATTGGAAATCCCAAAGAGAAAGGAAATATTTCCGCTTTTCCATCACAAGATAATGTGCACCTAATAACGGATAAGCCCTCAGGGGCGTTTGTCCATTCAGGACACAATAGCAGGCTTAATTGCATTATTAATTTCCCCCCTCAAGGGATGGAGTGGAATTATACTTATATGAGCAATTACTTACATGGTATAAACCTTTGAACTTGAAAGAGAAGAGCACAATGCGATAACTGTTTTGTTTTACATGTCATGGTCACGTGAGTGAATTATCATGTTATGGCTGTACGTGTAACAACAGGAAGTCTGGAGTGAGACTTGAACTTAGTCACTTGATAACTGTTCATTCTTTTCTCAGGTGATTGACATGTGTAGTGCCAGCACACTTCATTTCGCCTTGAATATTCCTCCCTCGGTGACAAGCATTGAGGCAAGCAATTAAAATGCATATTAGCTGTGCAGTACCTGAAGGAAACAAAGGCCCTCAAATAAATTTTAGATGAGGTTAGGAAATATTTTTAAGCTCTGAATTGGTTAAGGTCAGAAGGAAGCACGAGTGCCGGAGGGGTTTTGAACTCTCGTTCACTGGTCAGCTTCATGCATGCTAATAGTCATGTGTCATGCAGGTTTCAGAAATTGTACCTACAGGCTCAACTAAACTAGGTCACATTTTGCTGTTGCTTGTAAGGGGGACTTTTTCATCCAGTGAAAATTTGAACTCTCACATAAATTGAAGTGATTTGTATTGGGCTGGCTTTTGAGCAGCATTTTATGGCAATGAAACAACCTTGATTACAAGGTTATACTGATAATAGAAACATAATAATAATGCATTTCATTTGTATAGTGTTCTTCCAAACTTAAGGAGACACAAATTTCCATGTTATTATTGTAAATATTAAACCACATTGAAGACAAAACAAACAATACATAAATAGAAGAGCGATTATAAAGCAGAACAAAAGAGCACAAAGGACACAGATTAGCAGTCAGGAGAGGAGGAGTACTAGATATGTCATTGGGCGAGGTATTTCAACTCCTTATCATGATCATGTGACTCATCTTACACAGACTGAGAGATGCACAAAGTGATGAGCATTTCTCATGAAAAACTCCCCCCCCATATTACACACTGAATCATACAGTAAAAATGTTAAACAAAATATTGTTTGTTTTGTGTATCTGTATAAATATTTTAAATCTGCGAAATGTATTACAAAATGCATTTCAAGAGGCAGAGAGTACATTTTTGAACTTGAAATACATTTTGAGCAAATGCAAAATGTGTAGTTTGTAAAAACATACAGTTTGTAAAGTATAAATGTATTTAGACTGAATGTACACTACAAAGCTACATTATCAACATCATTAATCCAGTCTTCAGTGTCACATGATCCTTCAGAAATCATTCTAATATGTGCTGATTTGCTGCTTAATAAACATTTATTATTATTATTATTATTATTATTATCATCAGTATTAAAACGGTTGAGTACTTTTTTTCAGGATCCTTGATGAATAGAAAGATCCAAAGATCAACATTTATTTGAAATAAAAAAAGCTTTTGTAACATTATACACTGAAATGATAGAAATTACCGGTAATACTTTTATTTAGCAAGGGTGCTTTAAATTGATCAAAAGTGATGATAGAGACATTTTATAACGTTCAAAGATTTTTATTTCAGATAAATGATGTTTTTTTTTTTTTACTTTATATTCATCAAAGAAACCTGAAACAAAGTATACTCGGCTGTTTTGAACATAATAAAAAAGTGTGTGTGTATATGTATGTGTGTATATATATCAGCAAATCAGAATATTATAATGATTTCTGAAGGATCTGTTTGTGATTTGTGACTGGAATAATGATGCTAAAATTCAGCTTTGAAATCAGGAATAAATCACATTTTATAATATACTCAAATGGAAAACAGTTACTTTAAATGGTAAAAAATATTTCACTTTACTTTTTTTATGTATTTTTTGTATCAAATAAATGCAAGCTTTGTGAGCAGAAAAGACTTAAAAAAAACCATTAAAAATCTTATTTTTCAAAAACTTTTGACTGGTAGTGTACATGAAACAATAATTAATAGGAAATTAAAGTAACTAAAACTACATACATTATCTGTAAATTTTTGTTCTGAAAGTGAACTACTCCAGTCAACATTATCATTTATCGGCGAAGATATATTCGGCCATATGTTGCAGTGTTCTATTTTAAAATCTAAAATTTGAAATCTGATATATTATTAGATGTTTTAGTGTGATCTTTTTTGAATTTCTTCTCATTTAGGGCACAACTGACACATTTATCCTCGTTCACCCTACTTTAGGAATGGATGGATTTAAGTCTGTTAATTAACCATTTCTTTTGTTCTTTATTATCATGCATTTTCCCTTATTTTACAGAGCTATTTCATCATTAGATGAGGACGGATATTCCTGTGGACCGCCTTTATTTCCAGCTGTGCTCATTGAATGATTTAAAACCCTGCTTGGATCTGTGCTAAACCCATGGTAAGAATCACCCCATGAAGCAATCAAGTCATTTCACATAATCATAGAATTAATCACAGATAATTAACCAATTAAGCCGTTCTGTTTTCAGTTCGCATACGCGATTTAGCCTCAGCATTCTTCACCATGGCTGTCTAGGCTTAGGGTGACTGTGTCAGTCCTAATCCCTGCTGATTTGTTTACATATCCAAGGCGTCTACATCGAAGTCAAGCCTGACAAGAATTTCAATCCAGCTCACAGATAGCACATAATAAATTAACCCCTCTGCCTGCACGTGTATGCGGCAAAACTTCTCCCCTGGATTAAATTCTTGACAGTCTGTTTTGATGCAACATATTTGTCTCGATTTCACAGGCAGAGCTCAACGTGGATTAAACATCTAGTGTTTAACAGAGAAGTGCATTGGTGATACAAAGAGCCACATTTTAAGGACGATGGAGACCTCGTCTCAGAACTCCAGGCTTGAGTGCCAAATCTGTTTCAACTATTTCAGCCAGCGACGCCGTCCCAAACTCCTGCACTGCCAGCATACCTGCTGCTCCGTGTGTCTGAGCCAGATGAGGCTCAACCAGAGAGAGCTCCGCTGTCCTTGGTGTCGTTGCGTGACGCAGATCCCCATCGGCCTTTCGGTCTCCCATCTTCCAGACGACCCGGAAGTACTTTCTATTATCAGTCTATCTCACTCCTCGGAACACACTCCCATCTTCATACACTTACCCAACAGTGGCTGCTACCTGCTTCCCGTCCCTTTGGACACAGACGGAGCACTGGTGCCTGGACAACCGATGTGTCGATTTGGGTCTAAAAGCGTTGGGGTGTTAAACGTCTCGGATGGCGGGAGCCTCATTCTGGGAGATGACACGGGTGAAGAAGGAATGGAGGAAGAGGTGGCGGTTAAGACTACAGCATGGACCGGGGTTTGCACTGTGTTGCTTGTGGCATTCATTTTGATTTTTCTGCTTGGTATTGTGTTGCATAACATGTCCTGTGTGTCCAAACGCTTCACTATTATTTCCTGCGGATGAGATGGCTTGGTTAAATTCAGTTGT
The DNA here is from genome assembly GCF_049309525.1 of Garra rufa. NCBI lineage: Eukaryota > Metazoa > Chordata > Actinopteri > Cypriniformes > Cyprinidae > Garra > Garra rufa. Next base: position 24,903,513 of record NC_133370.1, on the reverse strand, counting down.
AAAGGACCAACCAATATGGATTGAAATCTTTTATATGATTTCAGATCGTGATTATGTACATCACATACAGTGACTATATATGGTAGATGAGCAGAAGGGAATGAAGTCAAGGGCACTATCTATGCAATTTGTGGTATTTCAAAAGACTACCAAAGCCCTGATTCATAGGGAATTTGTTCAATTAATGTGCAGAAATGTCATTAAAGAATCTAGCAGTATTGACTCCATGTATTTGCATGTGTTGTATGTACAGTACCTGAGGGAAATTAACTTGGTCTTTAATACTATAGTAGAGTTGTGCGTTATTGACAGTCTGTAGAGGTTGTGCAGTTTGTGAATGAACGCTAAAATGTAGAAATGAAATTAGATATTGCATAGCTGCACTGTCTGCCTATATTGCTGTATGTATTTGATTCCTGTATGTTTTAAGGTGTTTCAACTTTGCATTTTCTTTAAAATGCCACAAATCAAATGTTTTTTATAGTACTTTTTTTTTTTTACTCATGGGTTTTGACTTTGCCTTTGATTAAATGAGTGAAAACATCAGTCTCAGACTGATTTGTGTGACTTTTTATGTTTAATACAAAACAAATTAATATTAATATGATACAAACCTTTTGTCTTTTTTACATGCTGCTTAAAAAGCTGCACAAATACACTATCATTCATGTCTGGGGCCAGTAAGAAAGACACATTAATTCATCAAAATTGACAGTGAAGACTTTTATACTGATACAACAAAAAAAAAAAAAAAAAAATTTGGTAGAACTTAGCAGAAGATATTTTGAGAAATGTCTTTTTAATAGAAGTCAATGTAGTCAAAACTATTTGGTTGGAAGAAGCAATGACAGTTTACATAGAGTTTACATTTTTGGCTGAACTATCCCTTATGGGATGTTATCGCACGCATGTTCCCTAAACATAGTTAATCTTGTAATCAGAAACTTGATTAACAATAAACTGAATGAGATTTCTCATTATAAATGGTTTATGTTACTGCTAGAAGCCTAAATCAAAACGTAGTTTTGATTTATTGTGTCTAATATGTGACTCTGGACCACAAAACCAGTCTTAAGTAGCTTGGAATATTTGTAGCAATAGCCAAAAATACATTGTATGGGTCAAAATCAATTTTTCTTTTATGCCAAAAATCACTAGGATATTAAGGAAAGATCATGTTCTACTATAAATGTATCAAAACTTAATTTTTAATTAGTATTATGCATTGCTAAGAACTTCATTTGGACAACTTTAAAGGCAATTTTCTCAATATTTAGATTTTTTGCACCCTCAGATTCTAGATTTTCAAATAATTCTATCTCATTAATATTGTCCTATCAATAGAAAGTTTATTTATTCAGATTTTAATTTTAAAATGGGCCCTTATGACTGATTTTGTGGTCCAGGGTCACATATATGTTTTTCTGAATACCATATTTGTACATTGATATCCAAATGTGAGATGAGCTCTGGCCCAGTGCGCCTCACCCATCTGCATCAGAAACTGTCAACACCTATCACACTTGATTGATGACAGAATCTCAAGTTGTTCACCTATTGTTTCTGGATTGCTATCCCAGAGGCATAGCGTCTGGGTATGTTGGGTATGCACGGGAACCTTTTAATTTAAACGAGGGAGTGTATTCTTAATTTGTGGAATAAATAAATGTGCAATGTCATGTGCATTGCTCTGTAATTTTTTGTGTGCATTTGTTATAGAGTGTTTTCACGATACATAACATAAAATGCATTTTTTGCTGATTATTGCTGCTGAAAATGATCAATTATTGTCAAGTTTTGGGCTGTATCGGTCAGACCCGGGAAAAACAATTGGAGTACTATACACTGCCGAAAGTTTTATCAAATCAGGGAGAAGAGTGCAAAAAGCTGTCTGAGGAACAAAAGGCGTTTTTGGTTGGACAAACTTAAAGGTCCCATATTGTACACATTTTCTGGAGGTTTATTTTAGTTGTTGATGTCCTTAAGAATATATATTTGCGGTATAAGTGCCAAAATCCATCTCAATATATTTTTACAGCTCCTTTTTTAGGAGCTCTGTCAAAAACAGGTCGATTTTGGCCCATCTATTTAATATTCATGAGCCTCTCTTCTGATTGGCCTGTTGTTTTCTGAGTGACACACAGCCAGGCCAACCACAGTTAACTACGTCATGTATGCTGTAAGCGAGCTCAGAGCAATAGAGAGAGCCTAGCCTGCTGATACTCAACAGGATATTTCAGAATGATCATTAATGTTTTTTCTTTTTCAAACACCGAATGCAGTAAGCTACATAACTGTTGCTTTAGTAAAGCCCCTTTCACAATGCGCGCTGATTCTGGAAAATTACGGGAACGAGCGCTGTGTGAACAAAAGCCAGAACCATAAAGGCAGTGTTGTAGTGATGATGCACGTTATCATGCGACTCTTCACGACGAAAAAATACGTGCAAAGTGGAATGAAGCGGCGATCGGGCAGAGCCAGCTCCTCACTATCAGCGCTGAAGCACAGTTTGTTCAGGTTAGTTTAGGTTTAGTGAATCGTACGCGTTGCATTACATCTCACATCCAAATGTCACATGTCTTCATGGGTTGTGTGTAAAGCACGCACAAATTCCGAAAAACAACTGTCAAATGAACCAAATTAAACAACTCCGGAACAAATCATGGGACACATTATCCGTATATTTACTGGAATTGCTGAGTGAAAGAGGCTGAAGTTGACCTGCCACTGGTCTCTTATATTCACGTTGTTCTGAAGCCTGTGCAATGATGTAGTTTCCTGACATCCATGGACTGAACAGCGTTTTCTCAACTTGTTTTCGTGTTGTTGTTGCTCAACAATGGAATGTATGCGTTGTTGTCTGGGTTTGACAAAAGGAGGGTGGGACGTGATTGGTGTTCGGGATGGTGACTGAAGGCGGTGACTGAGTAGATCGGACGTCACATCTTTACGGAAGTCACAGCGTCTCGTGAAAAGAAACAGCTACTTTAGGGTGGCTGTGTGCAGTTTACTGTGGATTGACTGCTTTGAAACTCGTATGGTAGTTACAAAGCCCCTAAACCTCAGTTATCATGAAAAAAGCCAGGAAATTTCGATTTTGACAATATGGGACCTTTAAGCAGGATTTCCAGAACAGGAACCATTTCTGGTCAGGTAGGCGAAATTTTAGACTTATATCTTAATTAATACTGCTCGTACAAACCTTTACACCTATTAACTTTAGTCAAAATATTGTGCCCTTTCCTGTTTACTAAGTCCTTCTCTATATGATTTAGAAGCTTCCACTTGTTTTTCCCGTAGTTTAGACACCATAAATTAGCGGAACTTACCATATTCAGCAGGCATTAAAGGGATAGTTACCCAAAAATGAAAATTTGATGTTTATCTGCTTTGTTTCTTCAGCAGAACACAAAGAAGATTTTTAACTCAAACTGGTGCAGTCTGTCAGACATATAATAGCAGTGGATGGGCACCAAACCTTTAAAAGTAAAAAATAAAATAAAAAAAAAACATGCACAGACAAATACAAATTACACCCTGCGGCTCGTGACGATACATTGAGGTCCTAAGACACGAAACGATCAGTTTTTGGGAGAAACTGAACAGTATTTATTGATACACAGCCAAGTCCAACTGTCCTGAGCACAAGCTCATCATCCTGCACGTTACCTCTGGCGTAGTATATGCCAACACCGGAAAAGGAAATCAGTGAAAAGACAACAGTCCCGGATGAGTTCGCGCAAGCAAACATAATCTTTTAGCCATACGATCTTCCGACCGTCCGAATTCGCACTGTGTACGGCCACCTTAAGGTGTGTTTTATTTACCAGTGATTTTGTTTATTTAACAAAAAGCAAGGCATACAATGTGCATTGAATTGGATGTATAACCTATGTTAGTGTCACGTCAGTTCATGTACTTGGTTTGTCCCATTGTCGTTGATCTGTGTAACTTGATTTAACCCTCGTTAGCGTCATCCCTTCACCTGTCTTCAATGATTAGTTACCCTTTAAAAGTCTGTCTCTGTTCTCAGTACTCTGTCGGTCTTTGTAAATGTTATCACGTCATGTGTGGATGTTCTCTATGTTCCTGCCTGTTCTACCTGAAGGATTATATTAAATATATTGTTTGTTTATACCTCGTCTCTTGTCTCGTCCGTCCAGCACCGCTACCATAACAGACCGACCTACAACAGTTTAAGCCGGCGTTTTTCCCCTGCGTTTATTTTTCCGCCTTTTTCCCAGTGTTTGTTGTGTAGTTTTTTATTGTATGGATCCTACCGTTCTCCTCATCCTCCTGAGGCAGGGGTACGCTCTCTTGAGGACCATACCCGTGATTATCTCTTCCTGGCAGAACACTCCCACTTCCCGGATAGCAGCCTATGCAAGTTTTACTTCGCTGGACTCAACACCACCACCAAGGCGCTGCTATCCGGGGAGGGTCCTAAAGAGAGCCTGCCGGAATATATCGAGTGGGTGCTGGCATCCTGTGGATCGTCGTGGACCATCAACATCGCAGAGGAGGACGTCAGCCTCACTCCAGACCCAGAGCCCAGCCAACCATCACGCCGACACGTGGAGTTTGAGCCCTGCCCACTGCACCACTACTGGGAGTGAGCTGGAACAGAACTCTGGGGACTTGATTGACTTCTTCACTGAAATTTCTAATTGTTATGAACTTCCCACCCACCCACGCTCTTCTGCCTATGTCAAAATCTGCCTGGTCACCGCTGGTTCCGTCCAGTCGTCCAGAGTCACCGCTGGTCCCGTCCAATGTTCCTGAGTCACCGCTGGTTCCGCCCAGCCTTCCAGAATCCCCGCTGTCCTCTGACAGCCCCCTTGCTCACCCTCAGCCCACCACCTGTGCAGTGGGCTCCCCGCAGGTCTGCCAGTTTCCACCAGTGTTATGGCTGGAGGATTCCTCAGCTCCGCCTCCAGTCTCAGAGTCCAGGGGCCCGTTTCAGAAAGGAGGTTAAGTGATAACTCTGAGTAAGTCAATCCTGAAATAAGGGAAACTCTGGGTTTTCCGTTTCAGAATGGGAGGTTTATCAAACCTGAGAAAGCAGGGTAAGTCAAGCCTGTTTCTAAAAGAGAGGTAACTTATACTCGGAGTCAGTTACCTTGGTAACTTACTCTGTGAACCAAACCTGGTCAGGAGCAGGTTTTCTTCTGCAAACCCAGAGTTTCTTTCAGTCTCCTCCCCCTTTTTTAAAGCATAAGTGATGTTTAAATACCTCATTAATTTATTTATGCTTCAAAAATGCTTTTCTTAGTGAGTGTTTTGGAATGTAAATTTAGTGCATTTTACTTAAAACAAGAAAAATAATCTTAATGCAAATGGAAACAAGATTATTTTTTCTTACCCAATTGGCAGATAATATGCAAAATAAGAAAAATACACTTAAAAGATTAAATAAACACCTTATGTACACTGTAAAAAAAAATTAAATAAAGTGCAAAAACAATAATTTTACAGAGATTTTCATTAAAGGTTTTACAGAAAAAAAAGTTATTTTACAGATTTTTCCTTGTTTCAATAACAATATTTTTCTTTAACTTTGTGGTTTTTGTTTGGGAGCTGTAGCTGCCAGTGGTTTGACTGTTTTTTTTTTTTTACAGTGTAAAACCCTTATTTGACAGATGTTACCTAGATTATTGCAATGAAAGCAGAAACACTGTTATTTTACAAATCATTACAATAAAAAACCTTCAATAAAGTTTCAAAGCATGCTCAAAGTGGAAAATGAAGAGTTTTATTTAAAATACAAAATACAAAGTCTGTACAAATGGCATATAAAATGTACATTTTACATTTTTAGCTTTTTTTTTTAAGAAATACAGCACAATTACATTTAAAATACTGTGCTGATTCATCAGAATGTTTAATTAAATATATATTCAACTTAAGACAACTTCACTTCCAGAGAAAATATTTCCTGATAATTTGCTCACACCCATGTAATCCAAGATGTTCATGTCTTTCTTTCTTCAAGTCGAAAAAAAGTAAAGTTTTTGAGGAAAACATTCCAGGATTTTTCTCCATATAGTGGTCTACAATGAGAGCCAATGGGTTGAATGGTCAAATTTCAGTTTCAATACAGCTTTCAAAGGGCTTTAAACGTTTCCAGTGACCCTTATTCCTTGGCTGGGATCATGTAGAGCCCTTTGAAGCTGCACTGAAACTGAAATTTGGACCTTCAACCTGTTGGCTCCCATCGAAATATGGAGAAAAATCCTGGAATATTTTCCTCAAAAACATTTTTAACAGAAAAAAGAAAGACATTTTTCTTAAATGCATTTTGATTTAAGAATCTTTAGTTTGTTTGTTTTTTAGTTGGAAACAACAAGACAATAATACTAAGTAAGAAAAGCATTTTTTAGGTGCATTAATTTATTGCAAATATTTTCATCATGCAGACACTGTCAAAGTGACAAAAACGGCATGTCCTTTCATACATAAGATTATTATTTTTTATATACTATAGGATTATTTTGATTAGCCATATCCACATGCGTATTTATTTGACCTGTGTCATTTTTAAATGGTAGTCAGAGCACATTAGTAGTTTAGTACAGACACTGTATGCAGAGCGGTAAAGAAAGTGTGCCTTGCTCTAATGCTCTTACTGAGAATTTTAGTGTCATTGCCTACTGAGCACAAACTCATTGAATATGAAGCTGATTACTGTATGGAATGGAAGGATGGCAGATGAAAAGGTAGTTCAAAAAATGTGTGTGTGTGTGTGTGTGTATATATATATATATATATATATATATATATATATATATATATATACACATTATGTGAAAGAGCATTAGACTATGTGGAAAAAGCTGCTGCAAAGTGAAATTAGACACAGAATTATATTTTTATATGACATATTTTAATGTCGAATATTTGTAAAGTAATGTTGCCTACACTCATGAACCCTTTATGCTTAAAGCTTTACCTGTTGAATTATGTTTACTTCCATGTTTAGCTGTTTTCTTCTTATTTTTTTATTTTATTTTATTTTTTTGCCTGTGGGATACCATGAAAATGAATAGTTCAGTAATTTACTGTTCTGCCAGTTTTTACCTTAGATATTCTAATTATTGATAATTAAATAATTATATTCGTAATAATTATTAAGAGTTAAAGTTAAGCATTGGCTCAAAGTATGTGGAGGTCTTTTTGGCGGGAGCTGTTGCCATGGTGAATCATAATTTCGGAGCTCCATTGATCAGGGCTTTTCATAGTCGTGGTGCAAGCACTAAACCCAGAGTCAACCTACTCAGAGTGGATTGAACTAACTTAGTTCAGCTGTTCTGAAACCAAAAACTCAGAGTTTCCCATCTCAGGGTAAGTCAATTCAGAGTTCAAGTTTAAACTCAGAGTTGGTTGAACCTCCTTATTGAAACAGGCCCCAGAACTCCGCCTCGGCCCTCTGACCCTGCGGCTCCACCACGGCTCTCAGCTCCCTCGTCTCCACCTTGGCCCGTAAAAATAAGAAAACCACAGAAGATCGCGAAAGAGGATAAACTCTTAAAAAAAAAACATGCATAGACAAATCTAAATTACACCCTGTGGCTCGTGATGATACATTGATGTCCTAGGACACAAAATGATTGTTTTTTGTGAGAAAATGAACAGTATTTATATAATTTTTTACCTTTGATACACAGCCACGTCCATCTGTCCTGAGCACGAGCTCATCATCTGGCTTGTTACACGTGTACGCGCTCTGGTGTAGAATACGCAAACGCCGTAAGGGGAAACCAGTGAAAAGTCCCAGATAAGTTTGCGCAAGCAAACGTAATCTTTTAGTTTTAAATCAGTTTGAACAATCAGGATAAGCACAAGTAATTACCATTTTGAATAGCCGCTATACACAGTCTCTGTGCACTGTGTAAACAATGAGTGTCGTATACACGCGACAGATCGCTTCCGGCATTTGCGTATACTACGCCAGAGTGCATACACAGGTAAGAAGTCGGATGCTGAGCACGAGAAGAGATGGACGTGGTGGTGTATCAGAGGTAAAAATGATATAAATACTGTTCAGTTTCTCACAAAAAACGATCGTTTTTAGACATCAATGTATCGTCATGGATTTGTCTGTGCATGTTTTTTTTTTTTTTTTTTTTTTTACTTTTAAAGGTCTGGTGCCCATCCACTCCCATTATATGGCTGACAGACTGCACCAGTTTAGCTAAAAATCTTTGTTTGTGTTATGCTGAAGAAACAAAGTCACCTACATCTTGGATGCCCTGGGGGTAAGTAGATAAACATCAAATTTTAATTTTTGGGTGAACTATCCCTTTAACACTCATGCACATGAGCTGCCTGCAGCAGTCAGCATTGGATCAGCGACTTTTCTCAGTTTTCTGCATTAAGGTAAGGGGGTCATCATGATCAATTCCTTGTTGATTAAAGGAACCGTATGTAAGAAATTTATTTCAGTTAATCATAAAATGGCCCTGACATGTCACTAGACATTAAGAAATCATGTTCATTTCAAATACTTATATCACTGACAACAGTGGTCCGGCCAGGATATTGTCATTTAAAAGTGACAGTTGCAGCCCACAACTGATGTTATTGTTGTCATTTTGTGTTTTGGTCTGAGGCTCCACCCTCCAGCTATCTACCAATCATGAAGTCAGTAGAGTTTCGTCCTCCGGGTTGCCAGCTCTGTCTGCTCTAGTTACAGCTGCAGCTACGAAGTGTCGGATAAAACGTATAACATTACGAAACCTAAAAGACCTCGTTATGAATCCGAAATGCGTCGTGACAAAGTCCGAAATAACACAAGGATTTGTATAGGAGATGCCTTTGAAAGATGGGGACGGCTGAAAACGGAGAAGAATTTGAAGACAGACGCCAACGTTGCTAATTTTCTCCTGGACAGGTAGGATTCATCTATGTTTGGCTAACTTTGTTTCCGTAAACAGTGGATTTTCCACGGTCGGCCATGCTAAATGCATTCATAAAAAGCTTTATATCGCACCACTAGCAGGGTATGAAAACAACCTATGTTCCGACTGAAATGTGGTATTACAGTACATCTTTACGAAATATTTGGCTAATCGCCATTAGTACATTTTTGCGATACATAATTACTTCGCAAAACATCTCTCGTGAAGCATAAACATAATTAACAGAAGAAAAAAAATTACTGTATAGGACTCGTCACTTGCCATTGGAAGCTCCTTGTAGCAGCATACGTTCCTGCTTAGCTGGCAACCTGGAGTCAGGGAGGATGGGGAGGGGATACACCGTTCTACAGTATTTTGAAAGTGATTTCAGTACCAGTTTTGGCCACAATCCTACATACGGTTCCTTTAAAGTTAAAATGGTGCATCAAGATTTGCCTTCAGTAAACATGAAAGAATAAAAAAGCACCGACACATGTAGGAGAAAAATAGCATTAGCTGCCTGTTAGCCAATCAGTTTTGATAGTTTTTTTTAAATCTATCATCTTTGTGTTATTGAGTTCTTGTTACTGAGTTGAAGTTATGATGGTGATAAAACGTAATAAAAGATGTTTGGGTGGGGGGTGGGCATTTGTATTTAAATACATTTTTTTACACAGTATTTTGTATTTGTATTTAAATACATTTTTCCACTCAGTATTTTGTATTAATTTAAATACATTTCTATGTATTTATGCCCATCTCTGATAACAGTTAGGGAATAACTGTGCACGATATAACAATTTTCTTACTCATCTGAACGCATGCAAATGTTGCAAGACAGAACCAATCAATCACAGAGAGCATTCCCTCCTTTCAGACAGTGCATTCAAACAGGGCTGCGTTTTCCAAAAGTATCATAAGCATTGATGCTTTTCGGAACGGCAGCCCAGAACAATGCTTATCAGAGAACAGAAAATAAAAACATGTTTGAGCTATTTCACAATAAACAAACTGAAATTGTAGCCTACATAATTTGTGCAATGACATTTCTTTAAATTAACATTTAAAGTCCATTGATCATGTTTTGTAGTAATGTTAATATAAATTATACACTGTCAGAATAAAAATGTTGTATTTTATGTGCAACAGCCTGTCACTGGCAGCCCCTTATGAAACTATGTATTTTAAACTATAGGTTTTGTAGTTACCACTACAGTAAACATATTTTAACCACGTGTAAAAAATAAAAGTTAGGGGTAGAGTGGGGGAAAACGCCCCCCTTAAGGAAAATGTGACATTACAGTGAAACAAAACATAAATGTGACTAGAATTGCCATCCCGGTTTTGAGTGACTATGGCAGGAGTTATTCACCAAATATTAAAATTGCTCAGCCTTCATAATTAATTAGTATTTTGACTGAACATATTTTTGTACAAAAGGGGCGTTTTGCCCCATCAGTGGGGTAAAATGCCCCCTTTCATACCAACCAGTTTGCTTCATAGATCAACAGCAAAATGAACAGACTATAGTTTTTAATATCTAAAAGTAAAAGGCAAGTAATGTATCAACATGTGTATATATATTAATATTTATTTGAGGAATGTCCAAAATATCCAATTTTTTTAACATTTATATTTATACATAACTAAGGCATGCAAACAAATATGTTGAGGTAATTTTTTTATTTTGTTCAAATATTTAGATTTTACCACCTAGTTATACTGCATTAAGTGCAAAACAAAGGATTTGATAGACAGAAATATGTTATTATAGTAATTATGATAGAGAGAAACTATGCCCTCTGGGGGGCGTTTTACCCCACAAGCTATGTCTTTTTTTTTTTTTTTTAATTTTTAAAATACAATTATATTCCTTATAAATAACACATCCTCTCAAACTACAGACTTCACTATTCATCTATCATACATCACTGTGGTATCCTACAGAACTATTCTCTTAAACACTTGTTTACTAATATCTGAAAATTATAGCATTTACCATGTAATCCTCATCTCTTCAAACACGTCGCTGGTGTCAGCTTCTCCAAGGAGATTTGTTTATCGCCGTTGTCAACGTAGTGCATAGCAACAGTGAAAATGTATCTTGACTTTCTCTAGTGGTTATTTTGGGAAAAACAGGTGGGGGGGCGTTTTCCCCCACTCTACCTCTAATTAGTTGAAATTACTCTTATTAATTTAATAAATGTAATAATTTAAAAGTTAAGTTTAGAAGTATCGTATCGGTATCGATATCGATGATACTGGCCTTAAAAGTATTGGTATCGTATCGAAAACAAAATAAGTGGTATCGCCCATCCCTGTCTTATGTATGCGACGGATCGCTTCCGGCGTACATACTACGCCAGAGCGCGTACACATAACGTGCCGAATGATGAGCTCCTGCTCAGGACAGTTGGACGTTTACTTTCAGCGAGTTTATTGCATTTCATAAAAAATATATGGCAGCTTCTCAGGAGTTTATTTTTATTAAACGTAATAAATTCTCTTTTTCATGAAAGTCACATTATTTTTTTATTCTTTTACTCTTTACCATCGGCTGACTTGCTAAGACACTTTACTATCCACCATGTTTCAAAACGGAAGTAAGCCTATGGGTGAGACTTCTGGTTCATTATCCGCTATAGAGAAATAACAAGAAGAATAACATCGAGCAGTAAACTGTTTGTACTACAAACCAGTGCATTCCTAATTAAGCTAATACATTATAATAACATGGCAAGACACACCCATCTGCCATATCAAGCAGCAAAACAAGCTATTTGTACAGCTTAAAATAGCTGGATGTGAATGAGACCTGAAGCCTGACCCATAAAATTTACAAATGGCCATGCCCACTCTTACGTGAAAAATGAGTTGGATAAAAATAACATGCATCTCTGTTGCATGCATTTTAACGTTTTGCATTGTGATGTGGATTAATGATTTTATTGTTTTTGGGACAAATCACTATACAGTACAAAGCAAACTGTATTGAACACTGAAACAGATTATTATGCATTTTGCATTTATTTTTAAGCCCTGCTTTAAAATTGCGATCTTATAGACCAAGTGGAATGATGAGACATAATATGAAAAATCATGTTATATGAAAGACAAATATGGTTACAAATGACAAGCATATATGACGGTAGTTTCACATTGTACATGTTGTAGGCTACTCTTAATTACCAGGTTTGACTGATTCAGCTACACCCTTTCAAGTCAAGCATTCAGTCACGCTGTCTCTGTACACAAATATTTACAGAACACGCTGTACCTTTTCTGTTCCAGCATGTCTGTGATGATGCCATTCCACTATAATTAAACAATTCTATACAGTTATAAAACTACTGTGATCTGGAAAAATAAAACTACGGTTATAATACTTTCTGTACTATTACTCTGGAATTAAATTGCTAGAAAAATAGTTCCAGACCCATTATGATTTACAAAATCATGATTTTGGTGGAAATGGGCTTCTGTGTGTACTTCCTTAGAAGTTCACCCTGCTACAGTTTACTTCTACATTTCAAAACCAGAGATGTGAAAAGGTTACATACAGTGTTAAAAAAAAAAAGACTGGCACTGGTAATTTTACAGACATTTACTTTAACAGAAAACAATGAAATGCAGAGCAAAATTGAAAATACAGGTAAAAACAGAAAATTCCATCAGATTATTACAGTTTGTAAATTAACGTCCCAGTCACATTTTCTTGGTTAAATAAACATTACTTACACTATCAGAAAAAGAAAATCTATTTTATATTTTTACATTAACAGTGTAACCAATATTCTATTTATTAAAGCCAAGTATGATTCACTGTTTTTGACTGTTTCAAGGCAGTAACAATTTAAACAATATATTTTATTTGTAAACTTATAATTAGCTATTCATTTAAATAGTTAATTTGAACTATTTTTAAATATTTCAGGTCATCAGTCATCAAAGCTTGGTAAATTTTGGTCACAGAGACAAAGATTTACTTAAATTTCAGCTGATTACTCACTAAACCTCAAGCAGATCATGTTTTCATACCATTTAAAGTCTTATTTTGACGTAACAAAGTGGTTATATCTAAGTGTGTGAGTTATTTAACCTTTTTCAAATTAGTCCTCTCATTAACGACATTATATTGTTCATTCAAGGGTATCTTACGACCAATTCTTACATATTTTATGAGGTATTCGTACAACTTCCTTCATATGATTTTGTACAATTAGTATCTAGACCCCAGGGGCAGGGTTAGGTCATTCGTACGTCATTCGTAAGAATTCATACGAATTGCAGAACTCGTAAATTACATACGATTTAGGAAAAACCTTGTAAAATATGTACGATTTGCTATAAGATCGGGTTGGTTCATTCAGACTGATTTGCGAACGTGGAACATATTTGACAAAAAAAGGCAGGATTTATTGCATAAACCAATCACAGCCGAACATCACCATTCATATCCAATCATATCGCGATGTGACTTTCCCCAATTAATTCGCAATTACAGAGGAAACAGCCCTGGCCTCAGTGTTGCCAAGTCCTTGGTTTTCCCGCAGAATTGGGCTACTTTAACACCGTTGCCGCGGGTGGTTTTTCATGTCCGCGGGTTGAAACGACCCCAATAACGTTATCTTTATCCCCTGGAATGCGACTTTTACTAGGCTAGTTTTGGATCCCATTTGGGCGGGATTTGTTGTGAAAACCTGGCAACCCTGCCTGGCCTGTATAATGGAAGGGCTTTGTTTTGGACAAAAGCATCTGCTAAATGAATAAACGTGTCTATGTAGAAGAATAGCAGCTGTTACAGCAGCAAAAGGAGGATACACATCTTATTAATCCCACTGCTTTTATGGGTGTGGTGTTTACAGCAGCATCCACTTTTTTTGGCATGTTTATTGTGTCAGTATGCATATTTAGAGCTCTGCCTAACAATGCCAAAAGAGCACACCTCATTTAGCTTGGCCTGCATCTGTCAACATGCTACAGAATGGCACGCATTTGCTGAAATCATGCAAAGCGCCAGGCAGCACTGTACATGATTGATGGTGTTGTCCATATGTCGGTTTCTTCTCTAACTTTAGTAAATCACCTATCCAAAGGGGCCTTTAACAGGCCATTAACACACAACACTGACATAATCCATCTTCACAGGTACACGCGCTCACAAATCCTCTTACGCTCGGTACAAGGATGTTGCCATCTACTTTTGAAATATATATTTGAGAAATATATGGATAACAAATATTGTCAAGACAAAGGGCTTGGGATAAAAAGGGTAAAAAAATCATCAGTTCTGACTGATTTTCAATCTTAACTGTCAGCTGTAGGCTAGAAGACAAAGTAATCTCGGCTAAAGGCTTATGCTGCAGTAAGAGGGACCTGCATGCTATATAATTTTATGACTAATGGAGCTAGAACAGCAGGTGGTATACAAATAAATAATAAATGTGTAAAATCACTTTCACGCAAAATTTCTTTTGTTTACAAGTGAAGCCTGAAAATCAACAAGCTGCAAATAAATTCAGACTTACAGAGACCAAAAATGTGCTTGATTTGAGAATGTTAATTGAAATATGCTATAATGTATATATGCATGAATAGTTGACTCTTCTACAGCGTTCAGTATCTCTTAAGGTAGCAATTTAGCAGCTCCAGCCATTAGTAAGTCTTACCAGCAGGAGGCACTAGCAGACTGCAAAACAATTGAGCAGAAAATCTCTCCAAAATTCACTCTATTTGTACATTTTGATTAAGAGCAGGTGCAATTTAGTCACATATATAAGGAATGACTCATCTTAAAGCAGCATGTTGGTTTAATAAAAATCAGCAAGTCATCATCTATTCCCTTTGGTCAATATGGCTCCAATATTATGCCTTTCAGATCTCATTTATAATTTAGTTCAGATGTCCATCATTCTAAAGCTACAGGATTTGTAAAGGAGATCACGTATAGCACACTTCACCTAGACGAAGAATAAATTATTAATAATCGCTAATATAAAAAATGTTCAAAGATAGTTTAAAAAAGAAAGCTGCTCACAGTACGCTGTATGTACGGATAACTGGAATCAGAAGTATGAGGAAAGACGGCTATAAATAAATAAATATTTATCCTTGGATTTTTATTAAGAAGGACTCTTTAGAGTTCACAGCCCAGGCGAGCGATTTCGTTGATTAGAAAGTCTACATCCTCCCTCTGAGTGGCTGGGTTGGAGAAAACACAACGGAAGAAATTCACTTTGTCTTCCAGAGGTTGATAGCCAATCATTGTGAATCCTTCCTCCATCATTTTTGTCTTGATTTGTGGAGCCACCTGTGGGAATTTACAATGTCAGCTTGCAAGCAGATGATGGGAACAGCTCTGTAAATAACTAAACGGAGATGGTTAATTAAGAAATTAAAAGGCTTCATTTATTGACTCACCATATGAAGTTCTCTGTCTCGCTCGGGGCCTGAAGGAATGCTTTGCAGTCGTTTTGGGAGATACCAAAAGCAGACATTGCTGTGTTCAGGCTGAAATAATACATGAAATGTATGAAATCATAAAAAGTGATGATTTACAGTTGAGGTCAAAAGTTTACACACACCTTGCAGAATATGCAAAATGTAAAAATCTTACAAAATGAATGTTATTTTTTTATTTAGTACTGACCTGAATAAGATATTTCACATAAAAGATGTTTACGTATAGTCCACAAGAGAAAATAGTTGAATTTATAAAAATGACCCAATTCAAAAGTTTACATACACTTGATTCTTAAAGGATAACTACTGCCAAAATGCAACCTGGGCTGTTTTTTTTTTTTTTTTTACTGTAAACGAGACAAACATATATCTAAAAGCATAATTACGACAAATGAGCCGTTTTTGAGATTGACCGTGATTTCGTTTTGTTTTCAATGGCCGGTGAATGGGAGTACTAGGGGCATAAATTTGACCTCATCAAAATCGATATTTTTACAACACTAAGAAGGCTCGACACACCATGAAACTTTGCTCGAAGTATCGCCTGGGTCTCTACACATGAACTCCAGCATTGAGAACACTGTTTGTGTACAGAGTTTACTAAAAAGAAAGGTTTTGAACAACTCACTTTCACTGTTTGGGTTTCCGCTCGCGGCCGTCTTGCCAGTCAAGAGGTGTTGATCTCCAAATACGAATGAATGGACTCCATAGGACGAAATATTAGGCTTATATGAGGCTCTTTTTACAACTAGAAGGTTAATATTGTTTTTCACTTGCGACAAAACAACAAATTAGCCGTGCAATTATATGGAAATATGCTTTAGGAGCTACCCATCCTCGCATTCGGAGATCGACATTTCTTGACTGGCAAGACGGCCGCGAGCGGAAACTCAAACAGTGAAAGTGAGTTGTTCAAAACCTTTCTTTTTAGTGAACTCTGTGTACACAAACAATGTTCTCAATGCTCGAGTTCATGTGTAGAGACCCAGGCGATACTTCGAGCAAAGTTTCATGGTGTGTCGAGCCTTCTTAGTGTTGTAAAAATATCGATTTTGATGCGCTCAAAGTTATGCCCCTAGTATTCCCATTCACCGGCCATTGACCGCAAAACGAAATCATGGTCAATCTCAAAAACTGCTCGTTTGTCGTAATTATGCTTTTAGATATATGTTTGTCTCGTTTACAGTAAAAAAAACAGCCCAGGTTGCATTTTGGCAATAGTTATCTTTTAATACTCTGTTGTTATCTGAATGATCCACAGCTTTGTTTTTGTTTTGTTTTTTGGTTTAGTGATAGTTCATCAGTCCCTTGTTTGACCTGAACAGTTCAACTGCTCGCTGTTCTTTAGAAAAATTCTTTAGGTCCCACAAATTCTTTGGTTTTTGCAGCATTTCTGTGTATTTGAACCCTTTCCAACAATGACTGTATGATTTAGAGATCTATCGTTTCACACTAAGGACGACTGAGGGACTCATATGCAACTATTACAGAAGGTTCAAATGCTCACTGATGTTTCAGAAGAAAACACGATGCATTACGAGCCGGGGGTGTAAACTTTTGAACAGAATGACGGTGTACATTTTTCTTATTTTGCCTAAATATCATATTTTTCATTTAGCACTGCCTTTAAGAAGCTACAGAAGATTCCTATGTTTCCCAAAAGACAAAGTAAGTTAAATTTACACTGATCTTCAAATTCAAAAAATTTTCACCCCTGGCTTTTAATGCATTGTGTTTCCTTCTGAAGCATCAGTGAGCGTTTGAACCTTCTGTAAAGTTGAAAGATGGATCTCAGAATCATACAGTTATTGTTGGAAATGTTATAAATACACAGAAATACTGAAAAACCAAAGAATTTATGGGACCTAAAGGACTTTTATGAAGAACAGTGGGCAGTTTAACCGTTCAGGACAAACATGGGACTCATGAACAACTATGCATTGTACAGGTATGTAAGTATTAAGAATCAAGCGTATGGAAACTTTTGAACAGGGTTATTTTTTTAATTCAACTATTATTTTTCTCTTGTGGACTGCATGTAAACATCTTTTATGTGAAATATCTTATTCAGGTCAGTACCAAATAAAAAACATGCATTTTGTATGATCTCTCCTATTTTGGTAAAATAATTATTTGCAGTTTCTGCAAGGTGTACGCAAACTTTTGACCTCAACTGCAACTCAGACAGGGTACCAAAAGTCACCATGAGCTCTAACAATCATTCAGCAATTTTCATCTTACAATATGCTAAAAGTTTACAGAAATATCACCACACTCACCTTTGCTTTGAAGACAAGCTGAAAGTCTGTTCTTCTCTTCAGCTTGTAGTAAAGATACTCTGCATTTTCCAGGCAGTGGTTGATCTGTGCTTCAAAGCCCTCAGAACCCTACAAAGAATGTATTTAATGTTTGCGTTCTTCACGGTTTAGTGCTGTTTTTGTCATTTTGACATATTTAAGTCTTTGAAATTTTCGAATCAGTACTAAAAGTGCCTTGTTGCTCCTTTGGGCATTGTGTGAAGCACAAAAGAGAAATAAACATTTTAAAAGCTCACTCACAGAAAAGAATAATAGTACATGGTTATGTCAAAGAATAAATAAAATGTTTTTTTTTTTTTCTTAAATAATTGGTGTACAATTTCTACTTTTCGTAAGGGATAATGTATGAATAAAGCCCGACAGAGAAAGCGGGAAGCTGTTGTATAAGACTGCAATAATAAGCGGCTGGATGTACATTATCCCACTTATTACACAGATACTTAATTTCACCACATGAATAATTATGGCGATAAAAGACATTGATTTAAGATGAAACTGTTACCATGTTTTTTTTTTTTTATATTACAATCATCAAAAAATGGCAGCAGCGTTTGTATTAAACGAGAAAGCAGGTCCGCGATACTATTACATCATAATAAATAATTGTACACTAAATATTGATTTGACTGTTAATATGTTATTAGCCAACCAAATGCAAAGCTTTCATAACTGCAGATGATTGCAGTTACAGAGTATTCCATGTAGCCGTGAAAAAAAAAAAAAAAAAAAAAAAAAAAAAAAAAATATATATATATATATTTATTTATTTATTTATTTATTTATTTTTTGGTCTGCGAGCTGTCATTTTCCAGATCACATTTCTGATGGTGGTTAAGAACACATTTGGTTTGAATAAGGTCTGTCATACCTTTGCCTTCCACATGAGCCACAGTTTGAAGACGTCTACGTGCCGTCCACACTGAATGGTTTTGTCCCCAGTGTCGTAGGACACATCATAGTGCTTGTCAGGTTGGAAGAGATACTCGGCACACAGCTGATTACATTCCTGCAGGAGGCCCTGAGAACAACAGATGGCCTTAACATAGCCTTGGTTTTCAATACCTCCTCAAGCATCAGTGTCTCTTTGCAGCCTTTCACGAGTTCCCTCTTACAGATAATAAACTGGACGAAAGGTTGTGCATGTTTGGCGTGCTGTCCGGGAGAGGGCCTCGAGCTCGGTGGTAATTGCCGAGCCCGGGGCTATCCCCCGCCCAGGGGGAGGGGTCCGAGCTCAGCACTGGCCCGAACCCTAAAAGCGCTCCCCCCTATGGGCTGAAGGTGAGGAGACGGGGTGGAGGAGAGGCGTTGTCGAGACAAGAGATGATGAAGATAGGACTGTTGTGTTATTTATAGGGATTTTTCCATGCTTTTGAATTGGCCGTGTTAATTATCTGTGCGAGCTCCTTACGAAATTTGTCAATAAAACATCACGTTGTGATAGTGTATGTGCTCCTGGTTTGTCCTGAGCAGGAAAGCTGCCCACTGTTCTTGACAAAGACTTGAATCCTAGATGTTCTTTGACTGTCTTGCATGCTCTGCAGTCTGCATCATTTGTGTTCAGATATTGATATTGGGGTCCAACTGTGCCACTCAAGAAAACTGAGGGAAATATACAACCATCACAAAAGGCTGACACTATCGACACCGAGGCACAATCAAGGTCATGTCCTTTTGAACATAATCAATTTGTGTAAATTCACATATATGTGTTGAAGGCATAGTTCACCCAAAAATGTTCATCTTCAGAACACAAATTGAGATATTTTTGATGAAATCCAAGAGCTTTCTGACCCTGCATAGACAGCATCACAACTACCACGTTCAAGGCCCAGAAAGATAGTAACAACTTTATTCAACAATTTCTTTAACATTTCAGTTGCGTTGCTGTCTGTGCAGGGTCAGAAAGCTCTTGGATTTCATCAAAAATATCTTCATTTGTATTCTGAAGATGAACAAAGGTCTTGCGGTTTTGGAACAAGAGGGTGAGTAATTAATGACAGAATTTTCATTTTTTTGGGTGAACTATGCCTTTAAGTAAATTTATGTTATGCAACTTCTTCAGAGCAGTAATAAATATAAATATTACCAGGGTTCAAGCACTTTAAGGCATTTAAGCACATATGCAAAAAGACATTATGTAGCCTTTTTTTTTGCAAATTCAGGTAATTTATAATAGAAATATTATGTTTTGTAATGTTTATGACTGTAATAGAACCAGCTATGATCCGATGTCCTTAAAACTTTGCATGCTTGTTTCTAATCACCTGTCGCATGTGCTCACCAGGTTTTGTGAAGTTTTGAGTTTTCCTTTAGGCTTTATAGGATTTTGGGTGAATTCGGACAGGCCTCTTTTCTAAACGACCCCGTTATAACTTCCCAAAAGGTAAATTCCAACATTTTTTTTTGATAATCATTGACCTAGAGAATCCAGAGATGCTGTGTTTTTTTCCAGATTGAGCGAAAAATCTTAAACTAGTTAAAAAAGTAGGTTTTTACATCTTCACAAAACCAGTCATAAGGTTAAATTTGACAAAACTTTTATACATCATTTTTATACATTTATACATCATATGAAAGCTCAATAAATAAGCTTTCTATTGATGTATGGTTTGTTAGGATAGGACAATATTTGGCTGAGATACATCTATTTGAAATCAGAAATCTGAGGATGCAAAAAAATCAAAAAGACTGAGAAAATCACCTTTAAAGTTGTCCAAATTAGGTTCTTAACAATGCATATTACAAATCAAAAATTACATTTTGATATGTTTACAGTAGGAATTTTACAAAAAATCTTCATGGAACATGAACTTTACTTAATTTCTTAATGATTTTTGGCATAAAAGAAAAATCAAAAATTTTGACCCATGCAATGTATTTTTGGCTATTGCTACAAATATACCCCAGCGACTTAAGACTGGTTTTGTGGTCCAGGGTCACATTTAATAAACAATTTGATTGACAGCAGTGGTTGTAGAGGCAAAGATGTCCAAAATGACGAGTACTATCATATGATACGAATATTGCGTGTATGTGCAATGCACAATTGTTTACGCCAATGAAAACCGAAGTATCCTCTTCCTAGTGGCTGATTTCTTTCAAATTTCTCATAGACCTTTGGGGCTTGAGTCAAACAGGCCCACTAATTTTTGTTCCGATCAGCCTCCATTAACCATGTATAATAGGTGCTCAAACTTCATCTGACAGTGGTGGCCATGTTTTTTTGAGATGCGCAAATGTCCTTATAGAAACTTGTGGCACTTTGGACCAAGACCGTGGTCAGTGATTTTCATGTTGATAGGACAAATGGTTGCGTAGGTACCATTTTTTTGTTTTTTTACCCTCTTATAGTGCCAAGCTCTGCAATGTTTGTCCTGCAACCTTAGATTGAGCTCTTACATAAGTGTCCTGAGTTTGGCGAAGATATCTCATTACGTTCAGGAGGTACAGACATTTTACTAAAAGTGGCCCTGCCCCTTTTGAACGTTTTGGCATTCTACTTTTTTGGATAATTATTGATATTCGCCTTTCAGAGATTGTTTCTGCACTGGTTTGGTTCTGATTGGGAAAAAAAATTAGGACTAGTTCAGAAAAGTAGGTTTTGCATGAGTCAAAGATTTTTTCTTTTGATCGCTGTAGTGCCCCCGTCAGGCCGATTGGGGCGAGCCTGGGTGACATTGTAGGCAGTGTGAGTACTACCATCCCTCCAAGTTTCAAGTCTTTACGACTTACGGTTTGGTCTGCACGATCAGTTTTACGTGGAGATTGTTGATCTGTCACTATTCTAATAATTACAATAGGGTTTCAGTGCTACACGCTTATTTTTTTACTATATGATTTTTTTTGTTTACATTTTATCTTATACATTATTTATTTATTTATTTATTTATTTATTCTTAACATCATAGATTTAACTCTCCAGCTCAGCTCACCTTCTGCTTCACTAGAATAGTTGAGCATTGAAGTGGGACGCCCATCATCTTGTGCGGGTTCCAGGTCACAGAATGGGCTCTGAATGAAAGCATATAAAAAAAGACTGATGATGTTAGATGTTGAAATAATTTCACCAATTTAAAGTACACATTCATAATATAAAATGATTTTTGAAATGGAGGTGAAAGTGGAGGTGGAATCCATTAGACAAACTTTTTATCAATTGTATGTATTCTAGGAACAAGCTGTAATTGCAGGTTCTGACCAACCATGAGTACAAAAGAAATGAAAAGTAAGAAAGTTATTTGGCTGACGGGGGTTGAGTGGGTTATATGTTTTAACAGTCTCACAGAGTAAATGTCAATGTGCTTTCACCACACTCCTTTCAGAGTTGAAATTGTAGAGACATTACGTGAATTATCCTGCAGAACACCAAACGTAATGGCAACGAAGGCGGCACTTTGTGTTGATTAAATGAAAATGAAACAGAGGGATGTAGAAGAAGCGTCTAGAGAATTGACTGCTGACATTTAAGGTAGATAAAGCAGCCCATGTTCACGTTAACCAACCAACACTAAAAAAGTATATATTCAAATCTTTAATATTTTGCTGTTTTTTTTTAAAGTAAAGAATTACAAGCTGTGCAAATAATGTCCATTATTGTTTTGTGACCAAGCAATCTCTGATAGAGTTAAATTGAATTCTTTTGGAGTTAGACATTGCTTATGCCAAAGCATAACATTACAAAACAATGATATCTGCACTCCTAACAGCTAAATGGACCGCATGTTGCTTTGTTTCCCAATGAATGTTTATGCATTTAGCAGAGGCTTTTATCCAAAGCAATTTGCACTGCGCTCAATGTATAAATGTTATCGCTTCATGAATTTCCGGTGAATTAAACCCATGACCTTGGCATTGCTTACACCACTGAGCAACACATTATACAATCAAAATGATTGATTTAGGTTACCTTTCAATTCCTTGCAGTTTCACACGATGTTTGTTGGACAGAAGCAAGCCTCCACCCCAAGCAGCCTACATAATGTGAGAGCATTAAAACACTGCATCATTTTGACCAGGGGTATTCAAGTCCAGTCCTAGAGTTTAGCTCCAAAACTGAAAAAAAAACCTCACCTGCCTATTAAGAATTTACACTTTCTTTACGATTTAGTCAGTTACACAGATGCACGGCCATATTGGAGATACTCAAATGTAAACGACAGCATGGATTGCATGGTTAATACATTGTTCTGCTCATTTATGCTGTCTAAATTACGGAAAAAAAAAACATGGAAGCTTTTAAATCATATAGAAAAGGACTTAGTAAGCAGGAAAGGGTGCAATATTTTGACAAACTAAAGTTAAAAAGTGGTAAAGATACGTACGAGCAGTACTGATTGAGATATAAGCCTGATATTTTACCTTCCTGACCGTAAATTATAAGAACGAACACAAATGTTGTCAAGATTCTTGCCCTGGTTCAGTTTAGTTTAGTTTGGCCAACCACAAACGCCTTTTGTTTCCTCAGACCATTTTTTGCACACTTGTCCTTGATTTGTTATAACTTTTGGCAGTCTATAGTACTCCAAAGATTTTTCGAGTCTGACCAATTAGTACAGCCCAAAACATTAGAATAATTGACCATTTTCAGCAGCAATAATCAGAAAAATATGCAAGTTTCATTCGGTTCAGTGGCATTGTTCATGTTCAGCCAATATGGCCGATTGATGACGCGTCGTGAAAACACTCTATAGCCTATATTAATTCTGAAGACACTGATCAGCTTGGTGTTCTAGGACTGAACTTGTCTACCCCTGATTTTCACTATATTTAATAAAAATGTACCTAATAAGATAAAATGCATTACATCCACATGCATCCATAGGCCATGGTGTTCACAAATGTCTGCTATTTCATTCAGAGGGTCAAAGGCTCCATAAACTGTGGTTCCTGCCGTCGCGTTGACATAAAATGGCATCAAACCCTATAAACAGCAAACAGAGATTAGTATACACATGCATTCAATGAGCCAACAAATTTGGTGTTATATCATGTTTATGGTATGGCATAGTTTAGAAGCTAAATGTAGAAGACACAACATATCACACACTTAACAAAAAAATTGGTATAGAAACAATTTTTACTCAGAAATTACTAGAAAATTTCACAATTAATTACTGTAACTGTCAGTAAAACATTAAGAGTCAGATTTACTAACAGCATGTGTCCGAGCAAACAAAAGACTACTAAAGACGCGAGGTGAAGAATTAGTGCTGAAAAGGTGAGGACACGGTTATCTTTGTGCCTGACCTTATTGAATACAGTGAGGAAAAAAAATTATATTTGATCCCCTACATCTGATTTTGTACGTGTGCCGACTGACAAAGAAATGATCAGTCTATAATTTTAATTGTAGAAAAATCCAGAAAAACGCATTTCAAAAAAGTTATAAATTGATTTGCAATTTAATGAGTGAAATAAGTATTTGACCCCTTCGCAAAACATGACTTAGTACTTGGTGCCAAAAACCCTTGTTGACAATCACAGAGGTCAGACATTTCTTGTTGTTGGCCACCAGGTTTGCACACATCTCAGGACGGATTTTGTCCCACTCCTCTTTGGATATCCTCTCTAAGTCATTAAGGTTTCGAGGCTGATGTTTTGCCACTTAAAACTTCAGCTCCCTCCACAGATTTTCTATTGGATTAAGGTCTGGAGACTGGCTAGGCCACTCCAGGACCTCAATTTGCTTCTTCTGAGCCCCTCGTTTGTTGCCTTGGCCATGCGTTTTGGGTCATTGTCATGCTGGAATACCCATCCACGACCCATTTTCAATGCCCTGGCCCTGACGGTACATGACCCAGTTCATCGTCCCTTTGATGCGGTGCAGTTGTCCACCAAAGCATAATGTTTCCACCTCCATGTTCTTGGGTCATAGGCAGCCTTCCTCCACCTCCAAACACGGCAAGTTGAATTGATGCCAAAAAGCTCGATTTTGGTCTCATCTGACCACAACACTTTCACCCAGTTCTCCTTTGAATCATTCAGATGTTAATTGCCAAACTTCAGACGAGCCTGTACATGTGCTTTCTTCAGCAGGGGGACCTTGTTTTTTCTACTTCAAAATGTCATGTTTAATTCAGTTACTTGCTGTTTCTTGGTAATTTGCAATGTTTCTCAGTGTATGAGCAAAAGTGTTGTTGACCTGAATATCAGGTGTGCGACTAAGTCCTAGCTACTGGGGTATAGACTTTTTTCCACTTTTGATCATTTTTGATGTGTGCACTGCAGACATTTACATTTCAATAGCAGTTAATTTAATATGCCATGGCTGTACCTGACGTGCAAGATCATTTTAGGGAAAAAATCAAATGAAAAGTACAAAACCATTTATTATATTGTGGGATATATTCATAATATTCATACAATTTTCAGCTACAGTAGGACAGATAAACCTCTCACTTTGCTGTTTTGCATTTTAAAGCTTGCAACTTAAAGTGGTAGAACCGGCATTTATGTTTTAACAGAATCTGAAGGTGACATAACTATCTCACAGTAACCTAGCTCTCACATTTCATGGATATCGCTTTTGCCAGTAATGAAAACATGGAAAGATACAAGAGGAATAAAATCACAATTGTTTCCGAGTTCTCACTGAAGGGCTGTGTTTCTACTGATTTGATGAGTTTGGCTGAGAAGCAGGACTGAAATTATAATCAGCCATACAGTTTACTTTTTCGGTTTAATTTAACATTTCATAATGGTCAGTTTTAGATTACGTATAATTTAACTTGGATTACTTTGTCTTGGATAACCACATCTCAAGTGTCTAAAATGAATCATGTCACACCCCTGCCACAATCTGATATTTAGTCGGCTACTACAGCATGATTGCAAGTTAAAATGCCTTTTATACAAGCACCAAAATAAGGCATTGATGCTGAGTAACCAGGCATTTAAAGACAAAATGTGGCCAATTCTACAGACTACAGTCAAATACAGATTAGCAAAGTGATATAAACTTAGTCAGGGTAGCAACATATTTAAATTTTGACAGGAATTAAAACAATTCTGTGAGGGATATAAGTAGTGCGTTTAATGGACTGTGCTGTTGTTTAACAACATACTGATAGTTCAGGTGGCAAAAAAGAACTTTCAGCACACAAAATATCCAAAAAACAGTTTTGAAAGTTGGTTGTTGTAAACATTATGTGGTATAGGACGTTCATACAGCATCAACAGGCTTGTTTTTTAGTCATGTTAAATTCAATGTGGCATCTAACCTGACAGTTACACACAACGAGTCAAAAGTTTTTGAACAGTAAGATTTAGTTTTTTTTAAAAAGTCTCTTTTGCTCACCAAGCCTGCATTTATTTGATCCAAAGTACAGCAAAAACTGTAAAATTCTGAAATATTTTTCTATTTAAAATAACTGATTTCTATTTGAATATATTTAAAAAATTGAAGAACAGCATTTGTTTGAAATTGAAAACTTTTGTAACATTATCAATCTCTTTAGTATCACTTTTGTTCAATTTAAAACATGCTTGCTAAATAAAAGTTTTAATTTCTATAAATATTCCCACAAAACCTTTTAAATGGTATAGTGTATAATGTTACAAAAGCTTTTTATTTCAGATAAATCCTGATCTTTTGATCTTTCTATTCATCAAAGAATCCTGAAAAAAATTACTCAACTGTTTTAAATATTAATATATAATAAGAATGATTTCTGAAGGATCATGTGACACTGAAGACTGAAGTAATGATGCTAAAATAATACATTTAAAAAATATATTTAAATAGAAAACAGTTATTTTAAATAGTAAAAATGTTCCAAAATTTTACTGTTTTTGCTATACTTTTGATCAAATAAATGCAGGCCTGGTGTGGAGAAGAGACTTCTTACTGTTCAAAAACTTTTGACTGGTAGTGTATGGTAAGGTGTTATCCATAAAGCGGAAAACAAAGTTTTACAATATAAATATTCAGTGCAAATTTTGCTCATTTGACTGACCTTAGACTTTGCTCCCTCAATGCTGGAGTTCAGTTCCGATGAGATCATCTTCCCCCTCACAGAGAGAAACCAAAAAGTTTTATTAATCTTGGTAAACTGGGCAGACTGCAAATAATGAACTTATGATTCCATCCACCAATCTTACCTTTCATCACATTTGACGAGTACAACATTTTCAGAGCCGATGCCAAGAACCGCTGCAGACTTCTTGATAGAATAATGACTCTAATAAGGAAAGCGTATGTTAAACATGCACAGGCAAGCAGCTAACATGATCTGACCTTTTGCTTTACCATAACAAGACATGAAATATTCAAATTAACATCAGTTTATCAGCACTTTTAAAAAAACACTGCTTTGACACGTAACGTCTGACCTCCCAATCAGGGGGTCAGGAGGTAATAACTAAAATGTGTTGTGCTATGTGTCTCATTGAGTAAGTGGAACTGTCACAGCACCCCCGCTGAGAGTGGAGGAAGCAGTAATGAGATCATGTACGTGCGCGGAGGTGAACAGTGCCAGGCGTGGTATCGCAGACATCCCGTGGGTCTTCACCGCCGGAAAGAAATGAAACCTCGCCAACAACACACTGTACAGATTGGACATGGTGCCTCCTGCGGAGAAAGCCATTAGCTGTTTAATGAAATACTAATGATGGAAAAGTTCCAATGTTCATTTTTCAAAACACAAACATAAATGCTTCCTGTATTTTTGTGCTTTCAGCTTGTTACCAGGACAAAAGATGCCATCTCCATCTTCCTCTGGCCATCCAATAATTGAATGCATTTTTCTCAGAACTACTTCCTCCATCAGTATAAAGACCGGGGATATTTCATAAGTGAACCTGTAAACAGAGAAGAATTTAAACTCATACATACCCTAAAGGACTGTAGAATAAATGGGGCTTAATGGGAACTGTAACAAACTTGGAAAATGGAAACAAATGGAAAATGGAAATCGAAAAGCTATTTTCTAAATGCATTTTAGTTTATTTTTTTAATTATTTATTTTTACCTCATACATTTTAACAACTTAAACCTCGCAAAATACTGCAAGCTCACATTCAGATCTGGCTTTATCCAATTAACATATTTTTGGATAATATGTTTCTCCAGATGTGCATCACAATATTGAAGAAACGATCTGTCGCTAGTTCTGTTACAAGAAGTTTACTTCCACAACAAAAATTTACAGATAATTTACTCACCCCCATGTCATCCAAGATGTTCATGTCTTTCTTTATTCAGTCATACAGAAAATATGTTTTTTGAGAAAAACATTTCAGGATTTTTCTGCTTATAGAGTACTTCTATGGTGCCCTAAATATGAACTTCCAAAATGAAGTTTAATGGCTGCTTCAAATGATCCCAAATGTTGTTGTAAACAATCCAAGCCAAGGAAGAAGGGTCTTATCTAGCGAAACAATCCGTTATTTAAAAAAATCATAATTTATATACATTCTAACCTCAAACACTCATCTTGTCTTGCACTGCCTGAACTCTGTTTTTTACAGTTCAAGACAGTTAGGTTATGTCGAAAAACTCCCATCTCATTTTGTCCCTCAATTTCCAAATCGTCCTACATCGCTGTTTTTTTTTTTTTACTTTTGGTGTTTAATCTTTGTATGTTCACTTTGCAAACACTGGGTCGGTACTTCTGCAGAGATGTAGGATGATTTTTACACGATTTTTGAAATTAAGGGGGAAAATAAGATGTGAGTTTTTTGACCTACCCTAACTGTTTTAAACCAGAGATGCACAGACTGCTCATGCACATCGCAGAGAGACAAGACGAGCATTTGAGGTTAAAAAGTATATAAACTGTAATAAAAAAAAATAAAAAAAATTCCCAGATCATTTAGGTAGATAAGGCGCTTTTTCCTCGGTTGGGATCGTTTACAGCTGCATTTGGGATCGTTTGAAGCTGCATTCTACATTTATTTGTGTGCACTCACAATAACAACGAAACGTTGAGCTTTTGTAAAATAATGAAAGCAAACAGGATGCGCTTTCTGCCATCTCGGTCTCTGTGAACTTGATCGCGAAACTTCGAAACTCTGTGTATACTTGCCTTACAGACATGAAAAATATATAGAGAGTGAAATGTCTGCTTTCAAATTAACCAATTTAAATGGAAAACAAATATTCTCCGATTATGTAATCCATATAAAACTTGCATAGCCTACAGGCACATCAACTACTGTGGAGATGATGAGTCAGTGTCGCCGACTTCATCTCTTAAACCGAAAAAACAAAGAAAGCACTAGTTTATCAATAAATTATTAAAACATTAATTCAGTCTCCTTGCTGTTTTTCCCTGACATAATTATTATATCTGCCGGTTGCGCTGTGGCAAGCTTTTTTTGCTTGTGCTTGAGCACTTATTAGGCTATGTAGACAATTAAAGGCTCATTATTATGATTTATATGGTTTGTTAATATACGTAAGACTAATAGTCAACTAATGCTTAAAATGAACGACTACTAGTCGACCAGAAAATCTTTAGTTGAGAGCAGCACTAGTAAGGACATTGTTAAAGAGTCCATGTGACGTGTGGTTCAACCATAATTTTATAAAGCTACAAGAATACTTGTTTGTGCACAAGGACAACAAAAATAAAGACTTTTTTTAACAATTTCTTCTCTTCCGTGTCAGTTTTCGAAGCACATTCACAAGAGCATGCGTTGTGTTACTCTTGTGAACAAGTGTCGACTAACACAGAAGAGAAGATTTTTTTTAAATAAAATCATTATTTTTGTATTCTTGTATTCTGAAAGCTTCATAAAATTAAGGCTGAACCACTCATGTCACAAGGACTATTTTAACAATGTCTACCTTGCATCTTAATTTGTGTTTCAAAGATGAACAAAGGCCTTACGGGTTTGGAACGACATGAGGGTGAGTAATAAATGACAGAATTTTCATTTTTGGGTGAACTATCCCATTAATAGTTTGTGTTCAGTAGAATTCTTTAATTTGTTTTTTAAAGAAGTCTCTTATGCTCACCAAGACTGCATGTATTTGATCAAAAATATAGTACATCAGTGTTGAAAACAGTTAATTAGTTTCATCCCTATACCTAATTTTAAATTTGTTACAACCATCCATGGCCTCGTCTATTTATTTTTCTCTTCATCCATAATTATAATTATTGTTTAAGAACTGAAACTCCTCTCTTACATGTTTGTATTTGCTGTTGACGTCAACCATTCTCCTGCCAGACCAATGACGTCAAGTCCAGTTGACAGCTGGTTGAAAAATCTCGGATGACCTGGCAACATTAAAGGACAACATTAACACTCCTAAACACAGCTGTGACCTGTGTTATTCTGCTTGTACTTACCCGTTTTAACTCCATATTTAAGTGTGTCTCTGCAGTCCACCAGCAGCTGCTCCAGATTATCCGGCTGGTCAGGGAGCTCCAAACTGAAGCCCTCTAGACCTTCCTTAAGCTGGTGAGGATAGTGGAAATCTAAAACCTTGGAGCTGCGTTTGAACGATTTACTGATGTAGGCCAGCAAGATGTTTACCAGCTCCTGCAGGAAGTGCTTGGTTGCTTCCTCTCCGTCCTCAGCAGGGAGCAAATCTGAACAAACACAAAGTGCACGTCATTCCCACAAATTATTTGCGTTTCAGGTCTAGTGTGAGCACTTTATATTGGCTACAATGAAGTTGCAAACAACATTTTGTCTCTCCGCAGCACATTAACAGGTTACACTGCCAATCAGTGTCTGAAGGTTATAATTTACTGTCTACCAGCATGGCACTGTCACTTCTTTCTGCGGCAGCTTGTATTTGGAGCCGTTGCAACACAGTTCTGTGGTTTAATTTGCATTTTTCATTTGAAAACTGAAAAACATTTGCAAGCGCTGCTAATGAAAATAATTTGAATGCATGAAAATATTTAGTTTGGGGATGTAATTGCAGCTGAATTAAAAATGCATCTCTTAAAAGTTTAATTTAGTTTAAATCAATATTACATTTAAATTTTTTCATGTGGAAAAGCTTTTATCCAAAATAGCTTACCGTGCAAGTTATATCATTTCATTGGAACAATATTTAAATGGATAATTGAGTGTCAAACCATGCTATTTGCATTCGAACTATCAAACTGAAAAGAGTGAAATATCCCAAAATGCTAGGCCATGTTTCTTTTCAGAAATTGTTTCTAGTACCATTGTTGCACTGCAAGAGACGCTCAGACATTTCACCACCCTTTCATCTGAGTATTTGCTGTACCTTTGCTGTGGATGCAGCTGAAGTCATGAGCTACGCGCCCACTATCATATTTCAGGCCGTCATCAGTGTTTCCTAAAGAACCTGTGTCCTGTTTGCTCGTGCTTAAATGCTGCCTGTCAGCCTGTGTTAACTCCATAATGTCTCCTGCAGACCTGCACAAACATCAACATACAAGTTCAAACACGACAGACACATATACCAATTATATACCATGTATATTTTATTTCAGCTTTATTTCAGTTTGAAAACAACTTTTAATAGTACTAACTACACTAAAAGATAGAAACAAACACAACATCAATAATTACATTATACCACTTCAATAAAACTTGAGACCGAATCAGTTTGAAATCAGCACAGTGAGCAGCCACTTATTTAAACATGAGCACAAATCATTGATAATGTTAACAAGAATAACTGCAGAAAATGATAGTATAGTGTGGCAAAAATAAAAGTACTGAATGGCATTCTATCATGTTATATTAAAAAAAATAAAAACAAAACAACAGTAGGTCAGGTTTACCTTCTCATTGAGGCATCCACTGTTGCAGACTGTTACTATCTAGAGTCTTTGCCAAATGGCTGAAAGTTATAAAAACCCCAGCCTCTGCCCCAGGGTTGAAAATCAACCAACCTTCAGTCAAACTAGGTGTGGTCATAGTGCTCAGCTTTCCATCCCAATGGAAGCAATGCTATTACATAAGGATGAAAACGCCCACAGTATCATCACCTTTTCAGACTCTCTCTCTTCTTTTGTTAATTGACATGAATGTGTTCATGCTCTGCAGTGCTTTCACACCGACAGATGTCAAGAAAAAAAGAAACAGCTTTATGTGAAGATGGCCAAATCCTGAGGCATTCAAGCGACAGAAGCTCTAATCTTCAAGGACGAATATTTCCCTTTTATAAATCCTGCTGGCTTGTTTTTGACATGCTGCACATCAGTAAAAAATGTCAAATCTTTCACCTGTCAGATTTTCTTTTGCTAAAAGTTGTTTTTCTAAATTGAAATTCTTCCTGAATAAAATACACCGTTATTCAGAAAATGTTTTAAAACTTATCAAATGTGAAACTATTCTGATTTTTTGTCTTTAAGGCATATCAGATGTCATTCAGTCGTATGTCTACATTTTGAGGTATAAAAGCCGGTGACTTAGCTTTTCAGCGAGGGCAGGCCAGCAGAGATCCTATTTAAGAGGAGCACAAAGGAGCTCGGTCTTTCAAATGGTGTGCAAATAGCTTGTGCAAAGTGAATAGAGGGAACGGCGAGTGAGATATGAAGGCTTGTTTTTATTATTTATTTTCATGGTTTTTAATCAGGCTGATCATGCGGCTTCCATCAGTCTCATTGGTTAAATGATTTCTAAGTTTAGTCCTTGAGCATTACCTTGCCTGGAACAAGCGCAGCCATGGTAACTTCATTGAATGGAATAGTCCCTTTGTGCATTAATCTGTAAATGAAGATTGCACGCATCGGTAAAACACTGGCTAATGGTCGGCTGTTTTTGTTAAAGACGTGAGATAGAACAGAGTATTTTTTGTCTAATTGCTTCATTTTGATCATTTGTTATATCCAATGCACTATAAGATTATTGAAGTTTTTGATGTTTGCCTCAAATTAAAATGAAAGAAGAAACAGGTATAAATTGAAGGAAAAGTATGGCACATAAAGGCCTGTTTATGCCAATGATAGCTACAGTTGAGGTCAAAAGTTTACACACACCTTGCAGAATCTGCAAAATGTTAATTATTTTACCAAAATAGGAGGAATCACACAAAATGCATGTTATTTTTATTTAGTACTGACCTGAACAAGATATTTCACATAAAATATGTTTACATATAGTCCACAAGAGAAAGTAATAGTTAAATTTATAAAAAATGACCCTGTTCAAAAGAACAGCAGTCAGTTTAACTGTTCAGGACAAACAAGGGACTCATAAATAACTAAAACACTAAAAATCATTCAGGTAACAACGCAGTAGTAAGAATCAAGTGTATGTAAACTTTTGAACGGGAAATGTTCACATCTGTATGTAAACATCTTTTATGTGAAATCTTATTCAGGTCAGTACTAAATAAAAATCAACATGCATTTTGTATGATCCCTCTTATTTTGGTAAAATAAATAACATTTTGCAGATTCTGCAAGGGGTATGTAAACTTTTGACCTCAACTGTATATTAGTGTTCACACCAACAGATGGTAACATTCTGTTTATTATAAGCATGCACTTAAATGGTTGCATCTTTATAGTCAGCTGTGTTTTGATTGGCTATCAATGTTTTTATTGTTTATGACCTGGGAAATATACTTTTCAGGAGGAATACCAATTCACTTCTCTATTGTGTGGACTCTGCTATTCTCATTGAATTAGAATGATTATTATAACATAATAGTGATATTGATCATTATAGTTAGTGACCTTGTTGTACACAAGGTCACTAAAAAAGTGAAAGTGAGGGCCGAGATTTGTAGCAATGCCTTAAACAAGTACAAGGGGCCCAGAAAATCAAGAAATGCTTCAGACACATGCTTTTTAAGCAGCATCCCACAAACAAAAATGCTATGTCCACACACTCAGTGTCTGACAGCCGTATTTTATAACAAGTGTGACTCACAAACTTTCCTATTTACACAACTTGCATAAAGTATTCGAGCTGTTACCATAGGAATTAAGAATTACTGTAAATTCAATTTTATATTTGTATGAAAGCTAAAAGCTGTGAATAGCAACCGTAACCATAGTGGCAGTGACTAAAGTCATTCAAGTGGAGTCGAAGATCATCGTAATTATATAAGTGCATGAATGATCGAACAAAGTTGTAGCCTATTTACAAGAGAAAAACTCTGAATTTCAGCTGAGATACAAGAATTGTTGAGCTGTAATGTTTAAGGTCTGTAAGTTAATATATCTATGATCTATATATACATTATTGAGTGGAAAGCAAGTCTGTAATGAATTATAATGAGCGTGAAGTTAATCACTCAATGTTTATGGTTTGCTTTATGTAACAATCATCATGTGTAAATAGATAATAGAAATCAATCATCAGTCATATAGATGCAGGTTTTTTATTGAACAACTTGCAACTGCGATTCTATTAGTATTTGAGTTTATTGTATACAATACTTATAATTATATTGACAGTATAGTTTCTTATTATATTATTTTAATGTAGGCCACTGATTCTTGAAAATTTGGCAAAACATGTCCCACCAAGAAAAGTGCTCATTCTGTTGGAAATGAAGAACATTTTCATAAATCAAAAGAATCAAGATTATAATCAGAGGGTCTGTTGCACATATGTAAGGTTCTTTTATAGTTTTATTTTAATTTTGTATTAATTTAATTATCAAATCTGGCCCATTGCCTACAAAATCACTTGTCCTCAGATAGGAGATAATCATTTCAACTTGATTAAAAAAGCAAAAAGTAATCATTTAATTGAATAATATTTTTACTATATGAAAGAGTACATTGTAATATGTATCAAAAATTACAAACACTGTGTTTTGAATAATATTTACAATTATTTTTTGGTTTCACAAAATGTGTCCCACATATGCGTCACCACCGTCAGATATTTATAAAAAGCAATAAAATCAGGCAACTACAAGGTCAACTGCATTCCTGAGGACCACATTATCAAATCTTCAGCTCTACTGCATGCTTCAAGATCAGCCAAGCTCCTGTAAATTTGCTATTTTCTCTTAAACTTGTTCATATTTTTGGACACTGCTACTGTGGCAACCATAACATGTCAACACCGTCTCTTTTGTATAAAAAATATTAGATATGATTATGACATAAATGTATACTTTTTACGAACAAGTCTGAAGTAGCTAGCAACAGAGTGGAAACAAGATGGCACCACCGTCAGATGTCACCAGGTATGATGACAAAATTTTCAAACACCCCTAAGCTCAAAATGGATTCCATGACTAGATAGAGCTGAAAATTCCCTTTACGAGGACACCTGGATTGTGAAAATCAGTTGAGGATTGTGAAAGTTATGATATGTATAATAATGGGGAATATACTAAAATATTATACATTAATTACAATGGAAGTCATGTGACCGAAAATGCTTTTTATTCACACATTTTTGCTTGTAACTTTCTCATTTTATCAGATATTTGCATGACATTTGAATAGAAAATAGAATTTTGGTAGTTATTTCAAATGAAATCATAAAAATTTACTGTTTTAGCTGGAATGGGCATCAGACCCATGGTACCTCACTCAGGCGAGTTGCTAGACCTAAAGCTTTACTGGGGCACGTGCTCCCATTACTCGTTAATTCAGTTGTTGCATGTAGTTTATAATGTCTTTATTTTGGGATTATCAACGTAAATTATAACTTAAATTTGAGATTTGGGTCTAGCAATGCCCCTGACCTCACTGAAAGCAATTATAATTAATAAGCGTCCATTCATATTCATAATTCAATTCAATTCAATTCAAGTTCATTTGTATAGCGCTTTTTACAATACAAATTGTTGCAGAGCAGCTGTACAAAAGTTTTAGGCTACTACAATATATTTAGTAGCTTATTAGTGGTGAATACTGCAATAATACTTCATAAACATGTATTTTCAGAATACAAGAGAAAACAACAATACACATCACTATTAATTGTTAATTCATATAGTACACAATAAATATTCATTGTCACAAAAGTACAACAGACATTCAGTTTTTTTAGTTTTTTATTGTGTGTATGCCATTTAAGTTATGTTGTGCAACTTGGACATGCGATGTAAAGATAGAGAATATGTCCAATTTGTATAAAATGAGGAGATGGTACATCACAGTACTTGTCCAGGAGGTGCTGTCTGGCTAGACCTGGCTGTGTGTTGGGCCCCTTTCTCCTTTTCATAATTACCTGTAAAGACATAACATCAAATATTAGGCTAACAAACCCCTCAACTGTACATACATTGATTAACACTGGATTTCTCTAACATAAGCAGCACCAGAAGCCCAATTAGCTTGGAGAATCATCTTACATGTCTGTAAATCTACATAATCTACATGATTCAAAGAAATTGGACATAAAATGTTCTAATCAACATGGCTTATGTATTTCAGGAGACTTTGGATAAAAGAGTAGCCTATTAATTTAGACAGAGTTACAGGCTAGTCCTCAGTAATCTAACTCGAAGTGATGTAAACTGTTACCATTTTGACAAGTATATCAGAAAAACAATGATATACATATTAAACTACATAGTATCAGTAATAATAATAATAAAAAAAACATCGTGAGAATTTGTTAAATACAGACGACGATTTTTTTTTAATAGAACGACGACTGCAGTGCATATGACTGACAGGGCGTTCGCTAATCTACCCGCCACAAAATGTGACTACCCAATTTCCGCGATTTAGTAAAATACCTTCTCCTTTATGGATTTCGATGGAATTTCGTCAGTACCAAGATAAAAGCTATGTATTTATGTCCACCTACCTTTCATTAGTGTCCAAAGCTTAGATGAAGCCCGCCGACCGGTTGAAAGTCATGCAAATCTTCCGAAAGTCGCGGTGACCTGAAAACACCTCTGGGCTGAAATCCCGAAGTGTCCAACGCTGCAGGGGTTTGCACTCGATGTAGTTACCGTCGTATTTCGGAAAAACATACTCCCACCAGGCGACCAGGAGTAGATATTGAATGACACGCACATTAACAGTATCGCGCAGTTTGAAACGTACTCGGTTACTAACGTAACCTCGGTTCTCTCTAGATAGGGTGACCACCTGCTAATAAGCCCAAGGGGGGACAAGGGGTATGTTTCTGAGGGACATTGTGGGACACTGCCTGGCGCGACGGTGCCCCCAACCCACAGGCAGACTCACTGATAGTGGTTTACCCATTTCTAGCACATACCACCTTAAATGGTATTTTAATAATGCCCTATTCCCCAAAACATGTGTAATTGCTGATGTATGCTCATGAATAGGCCAACCAATGTGTATTTTTTTCTAAATAAAGATTCATAATATTTTGAACAATCAATGAATTGACAGATGCCTTTCCACTTACGATTTACTTTAGCTATTTAATTTTATTTATTTTTCATTACAATTTATTCACTTTAAATAAATTAGAATATAAAATTATAGGATTAACAGGAATTGTAGTTGCTCAACAACACAGGAAAAGTTGAAAAAAAAGTCTTAACTCACAATTCCCCTCCATGTCCGATTGAGAAGGACGTTTTGCAAAGGTCACAAAAAGTTGCTGCACATGAAATATAGCGTGGATAACATTAAAACATGTTTTCTATTAGGTTACACATTGATTATTTATCACTTTATCACTTTCTGCCTGTCTGTTGGTCGCGCATATCTATGTTTGTAGTTTTTTTTATCACTTTTTATGCATGTTTGTAGTTCTAACCGAATCCTCATTCACCGCGCAGTGTGTTGTAGCAGTTAGAGTGCGAATTGATCCGCACTTCGAATTCTGAAGTTAAGTAGTAGACCATCCGCGAAACTTTGGAATAC
The DNA here is from genome assembly GCF_049309525.1 of Garra rufa. Taxonomy (NCBI): domain Eukaryota; kingdom Metazoa; phylum Chordata; class Actinopteri; order Cypriniformes; family Cyprinidae; genus Garra; species Garra rufa. The sequence goes on along the minus strand of NC_133370.1, from coordinate 24,866,133 downwards.
TTTTTAAACATACTATGATTTGGGACATACTAATTCTATTTTCGAATACGGATAGTATGCGAATTGGGACGCAGCAAGTCTCTTTCTCCTTTTTTCATATTGAAAAGCACGCATCTAAAAGTTCCTTCCCAGTGTGTCTGGTTTGCACGTGAGAGCGCTGTCATGACAACAACGAAAAAGTTGACAACAACCTGGGCTGCGTTTCCCAAAAGCATCGTAAGCTTAAGTTGACCGTAGCTCCATTGGTTTAAATGGTTCTACGATGTACTTAAGCTTACGATGCTTTTGGGAAACGCAGCCCTAGTCAGCAGTTCAAGTGAGGGGTGGGTGAGGCAACAGTAGCGTGCTGAACTGTCAAGTAATGTTCGTTTGGCTTCCTGGATCTCGAGGATATAGAGTGACCAACTTTTTATATTTGAGCAAGCATTGATTATGCGTGACACGGTCTCAATTTGCGGGACGCATGAATTGGCCTTCAAACGCTGTGCGCGCACGCGCTACGCGGGACGGGTGGTCACCCTATCTCTAGAGAGGGAACGAGTACTGCGTAAGAAGTATCTTACGCTAGGGGAAAATCCTTTTCTGCGAGATATTGAAGCCAAAAATTCTCCTTAATTTTGAAATAATGTAAAGCGCGTTGCAGCAGCATACAGACATAGGCGAAACAGCTTGCGCGCCTATTGGCTGCTCTGCGGCAACTGCAGCAGCCTATAGAGCGAGGCCTGGCGCGACGCCAGATCCAATGGGGGCATTTCGCGCCCTTTGCGTCGCTTCCCGCCTAAAAGGGCGTGGTCTAGGCCTATAAAGACCGCCCATAGGCAGCTATTATCTGGTTTTTCATCATCGAAGCAACCAGAGCGTGTGCATGCACGGCAAGATACGCAGTACTCGTTCCCTCTCTAGAGAGAACCGAGGTTACGTTAGTAACCGAGTACGTTCTCTTACGAGAGGTCTCTCGTACTGCGTAAGTATCTTACGCTAGGGGACCCAGTGTAAAACGCTGTGCATGCTGTGATCTGACACCAAAGACCCAAGGGCGAAAGCCCGGGGTTCATACAGTTCATAATCACCTAGAGAACTCACAGAGAGTCCGGGGGAGAGGGAGGGGCAACGCCGTACTCTTCCACATAGTGCAGCGTCACTCAGACGCTAAGTAATCGTACATACAGGGCGGGGTTACGGCCTGAGCTGACGTAAGAATAAGGGTCTTCACACAGTTTGCCCAGGCACATCTTGTGCTATTACTTTCACTGTCGACCCTAGAGCTGTGCTCAGTAGACGCAGCATTCCGAGCTGATAACATCAGGTCAGACAACACTGAATATCTAGACTGACAGCAGTCTGGCCTGTAAGGCGAGAACCTCCAGGTTGTAAAACCTTATAAATGTAGACGGAGAGGCCCAGCCCGCCGCCGTACAAATATCTTGCAAGGCAATCCCACTCGACCAAGCCCACGATGAGGCCACGCCCCTCGTGGAATGTGCTCTGACACCTAGCGGGCACTGCATGCCTTTGGAAGCATATGCAAGCGCAATAGCATCAACTATCCATCTGGATAAGCTCTGTTTCGACGTGGCCAGTCCCTTGGGACGCCCGTAAAACGAAACAAAAAGCTGTTCTGTCTGTCTAAAAGCAGACGAGCGAGACACGTAAGCTCGTAATGCCCTGACCGGGCATAGGAGGCTCGCGTCCATTTCCTCATCAGTGACCGGTAGGGCTAACAGCGCGATGACCTGTGCCCTAAACGGTGTGTTGAGGGATTTTGGAACGTAACCATGTTTGGGTTTGAGTATGACTTTAGAGTCATTAGGACCAAATTCCATGCACGTAGCACTCACGGAGAGCGCGTGCAAATCCCCTATGCGCTTCATTGAAGCGAGAGCCAGCAGAAACACAGTCTTAATAGACAGGTATTTCAAATCAATCGTCTGCAGAGGCTCGAATGGTCCACCTTTCATGGCCTCTAGTACCACAGAAAGGTCCCATACGTGGACTGAGGGAGGTCTGGGGGAATCAGTCTTCTAGCTGTTGTTCGGAGACGCAAACAGGTCTACTTCCGCTCTGCCGAATTTTTTCCACAGTAGTTGTACTGTCTGTGGGCGTAGAGACCATTCGCCTGCTGGAACATTGTTCCTGGACAGTCTGTCTGGCTCTATGTTTAGCAGCCCCGGCACATGCGCTGCTTTCAGCGAGCGCAGGTTGCGCTGAGCCCATACCAGGAGGCGTTCTGCAAGTCTGTATAGGTTTTTGGACCTGAGACCGCCCTGGCGATTTATATAGGAAACCACTGACATGTTGTCCGAGCGGACTATTACATGGTTTCCTTTTATTTGGGGACAGAAGCGCGTCAGCGCGTTCTGTACTGCCAGCATTTCGAGGCAGTTGATATGCAGGAGCTTTTCCCGTTCTGACCACTGGCCAAAAGACGGTCTGCCCTCGAGCAGAGCCCCCCATCCCGAGGTGGACGCGTCCGTAGACACCACTTTTATTCTCGAGGAAGTCCCCAGGCTTACACCTGACTGGAACCCGTCGACTGCTTTCCACGGTTTCAGGGCTGTGACACATTTCTGATTGACCGTGAGACGAAGCCGACCAGACACCCATGCTTGATGCGGGACGCGCGCTGTGCGCTGAATGTCTGCTGCGCGCTGTGGTGACAGCCGCGCTATCATTGACAGCGAGTCCAATTCTGTGCCCAGGAAGGAAGTCTTCTGACTGGGGGACAGAGAGCTCTTCGCCCAATTGACTCTGAGACCCTAATTCTCGAGGTGATTGAGTAACATGGTCGTGTGCTGTACGAGCACTGAGCGAGACTGCGCTAGAATCAGCCAATCGTCCAAATAGTTCAGTATGCGCACGCCTTTCAGTCTGAGAGGAACGAGCGCTGCGTCCATGCACTTCGTAAATGTACGGGGTGCCTGGGACAAACCGAACGGCAGGACTGTGTACTGATATGCCTGGCCCTCGAAGGCGAATCTCAAAAACTGCCTGCGACGTGACGCTATCTGTATTTGAAAATACGCGTCTTTCAGATCCACTGACACGAACCAGTCTCGTTTGCATGAATAGCTATAGGTTGAATACGAAGCACGCTCCGTTCATTCAGTAACGGAGTGGTTTCGGTGTGCTGTGGCACAAGAGACGTGCTCGTGACATTCGGGGCGCGAGCGCTGATAGCGGGAACTATTATGTCTGTGTGTGTGGATGTGGTTGTGTGGCAACAGGCACATTTAACACACTGCAAACAACGTTCGCCTGCATATAGGGAACGCCTTTTGGTTTAGTTTTTACAGAAACCTTGGGGCGTGCATAATGTGATGTCTGTGGGCACTGTGAAGTGGGCACGTTTACCACATGTGAAGCGCAATCGATCTGAGTCAATTTTATGTGCGCGAGACCTGTGTGACAGGCTGTGCTTGTGTGTAGAGATGAGCACTAGGTAGTGGGCATTCTTACTACACGTGAAACACCATCGGCCGTGGCCGGGACTCCAGAAAATACATTCTATTGGGGGTTTATCTGGGTAGCCGTGAAAACAACCTTTGTGTGCAGGCAAGCGGGCGACAGAACTGGCTTGTTGGCTGCAGAAAACACTGGAACAGTCACATTTAACACACTCCAAACATCGTTCGCTTGCATGGAGCGAATGCATGTTGATTTCATGCAAAACGTGCTCGTGACATTTGAGGCATGGGGCACGCTGATAGCGTGAACTATTATGTCTGTGTGTGGATGTGGCTGTGGGGCAGCGGGCACATTTAACACACTCCAAACAACGTTCACCTGCATAGAGCGAATGCACTTTTGGTTTCATTTTAACAGAAACCGTTTGACGTGCATAATGTGGTGTCTGTGGGCACTGTGAAGCGGGCACATTTACCACGTGTGAAGCGCAAAATCGAGTCGATTATATGTGTGCTGTGCTTGTGTGTAGAGATGAGCACTAGGTAGTGGGCATTCTTACGACACGTGAAACACCATTGGCCGTGGCCGGTTGTGAAGCGCAATCGATCTGAGTCGATTTTATGTGCGCTGTGCTTGTGTGTAGAGATGAGCACTGGGTAGTGGGCATTCTTACGACACGTGAAACACCATCGGCCGTGGCCGGTTGTGAAGCGCAATCGATCTGAGTCGATTTTATGTGCGCTGTGCTTGTGTGTAGAGATGAGCACTGGGTAGTGGGCATTCTTACGACACGTGAAACACCATCGGCCGTGGCGACGGGCGACGGAGCCGGTTTGTTGGCTGCAGAAAACACTGGAACAGTCACATTTTCTGGAACTGGACGAGCGAATAACTTTGGTGGGGGTCCGGCAACAGCGGGACTCGTACACCGCCGTTTTCCTAGTTGTGCTAGGACGATTTCGGGCCGCGGGGCGGCGGCCAGACGAGAAAAACGTCAGAAAGCGTTAGCCACGGGTGCCTCTCAGCAACGGTGAGAGGCCATGTTACGTAGCGCTGACGCGGCTTGGCGGCGGCGAAGGCGCGCCGGAGCAGGTTTGACGTCTGACGGCAAGCTTTAGAGGGGAGGGCCGACTTAGCACGCCGTCCAGCGGAGGGCAGACATAAGTGGGCTGCTATCGCCTCTTCTGAGCAGCATGCGCGTTCCCGTTTTGGCGGGAAACGGAAATCCTCTTCCTCCTTCATGGCCCCCCTCGTCAGCGGCGTCGATTGAAGCGGTGGCAGACAGCGGCCGCTTTACGTCCGGAACAGAGGCTGATGAGGTCGATGAAGCAGGCGGGCGAACCGGCGAGCTTTGTCGGCTGGAGGAAGGATCCGGGGCCCGCTGGGCACGGCGCTTTTCACGGCACGACACCGCAGCGGGCGGGGGAGCAGTCTCAGTGAAGAAGGCAAGGCAAGTCGTCAGAGTCGCCATTGGCATCTGTACGAGCCGTATGAAGGTATCTTTAAAAAGACGCTTTGCTCTTTTCAGAGAAACAGTGTGTATCACAGCGGCGACACACACTGTAGATTATAAAGGATATAGGCACGGAAGGCGGCGTGGCCAGCAGCTTCAGTGGCTCGTCCCGCTGAGATGCTTGCAGTCGACGGCGGCTTCTTCTTCGGCTCCAGCGATGTGTGTGCTTCGCTTGAAGGATGAAAAATCAGATAATAGCTGCCTACGAGCGGTCTTTATAGGCCTAGACCACGCCCTTTTAGGAGGGAAGCGACGCAAAGGGCACGAAATGCCCCCATTGGATCTGGCGTCGCGCCAGGCCTCGCTCTTTAGGCTGCTGCAGTTGCCGCAGAGCAGCCAATAGGCGCGCAAGCTGTTTCGCCTATGTCTGTATGCTGCTGCAACGCGCTTTACATTATTTCAAAATTAAGGATAATTTTTGGCTTCAATATCTCGCAGAAAAGGATTTTCCCCTAGCGTAAGATACTTCTTACGCAGTACGAGAGACCTCTTGTAAGAGAACAAATTGTTGAGAAAGAATGTTTGCCGCGAGCGGTTGCTATGTCATCATACCTGTTTTCTGTCTGACGGTGTTGAAATATTTGAAAAATATTTTATCACAGTGCTCAGGATTGTTATTTGTTGGACCAAATAGTTAAAAAAAGTTGTTAAACAAGAAGCCGTTGACTTGAGTGGTATACATTTTGGAATTTTATGTTGTAATGAGGCCACTGTCACCACCGTCAGAGGGAGTTTTAATTTTTTTAAATAAATATGCATACAATATATTTTGTCAGTGCTGCTGAGTTATTAAAGTAATAGTCTCTTTTAATACAAAAGTACGTTTGTTAAATAAAAACATATTTTGTTTGATTTAAGCAAAAAGTAAACGTTGTAAAACGCTAAAAAGTAAAACGCCTATTTTGTGAAAAGAAATACAAAATTGGGAGGTGACACCAGTACATTGCTGAAAAGCTAAGACCTTGGTCTATAATAATATACATTCAGATGGTGTAATTAAACACTTTTTTTTTTTTGAAAATTAAAACCTGTTTTATCCAAATTCCCAAGAATCACTGAGGCATATCTTAATTATTAACACACTGTTTGTTGCGCAAACAATTTTGCTGATTACTGCACTTTGCTATTCTTCTGGTTATTTCTCTACAGCGGCTATTGAACCAAAGTGTCGCACATTCACAAACAGCTTACTGTTACATCAAGTAATATCAACGGGGCACATCAGTTATAGCCTACAGTACCTGAGTGTATCTTCGTGTAGTTTCGCGCAGTTCCCAAAAACTGACAGGAGCAGCTCGGAGGACAGTGACTGGATCTGAAACCTTTAGATGATACGCTGTTCTCTGTAAGTTACCGAAACCACATGTACATGGGCGTTTCTTCAACTAGGTGCACTTTTAGCCTTGAGAATTTGAAGAATTTTTTTTTTTCAAAAGTCACATAACACAGTCTCATAAATTTAAATAATTTGTCTAGTTTTAAGGTCTGTAAGAGGACAAACTTAGATTACAAGAGAAATAGTTAATATTTAATTTTTATTTTTGACCTGCAATGAACAAATGTGCATCTCAATATACAGCTGTTATTTAAAAAATAGAATAACTTTGGTTTTTATATTAAGTAGAGCATGGTTCATAAATTGTGGATAATTTTTTTTAATGTGTGATGAGAACCTTTTAAATATTTTTAAAAAATGTGTGTGTGGTGGAAATGACATGGTGGTGGTGGAAATGACAGTGTATTGTGGAAATGACAAGAAATTAAGGTAAATGTAGGGAAGTTTCGTCCCAATGCTGGAACATGACTGTTTCTGGATTGAAACATTTGCAGTCATGCAAATCTATTCTCACAACCCATATAAATTGTACTTTGTAACCATAAATGTCATTTCCACCACATAGGGCAGTGTGGTGGAAATGACTGTGGTGGAAATGACATTTCTGTAGTTTTTTTGTGAAAAAATGGAAGACAGCTTCACTGACTGGCTTTGAATTAGTACTTAGCATTCCCCTTCAGTCGAATCACTTCGACGTTACATGGGATCTGGCTTGAGAGACCGATCATCTCTGAGCCTTATATAAAAAGGCCAATTGCAAATTGGCGAGTGGACGTGCGCGCCGGCCACGCCCCGTACATACGGGTATATAAGATGGCCGCGCGCATCACTCAGTTAGACTTTTGCTTTCAGAGCCGTCTCATCGAGCCTTAAACTGAAAGGAAAAAACTTCACGTTCCTGCCGAGCTCTTCTCTTCTCTGCTGACGTGCTGCCACCTATAAGAAACTTTCTAAAAGAGTTTTTGGCAGCCGTCAGCAGTATCCTGCGGGCGGCCGATTTCACGGCCATTAAAAGCCTCCTGCACTCCAGCGAGCAACCCCATCAAGTGCACAGAGTGCCGGTTCCTCCCTGGGCATACCAGGATCTAAAAGAGCAATTTCTTACGGCTGTGAAACGTCCTTTTCAGGATGGTTTTCCAGCCGTGCGCTACTGGATGTGGCAGTTTCCTCACCTCCGAGGACGGACATGAACGCTGCCTCACATGCCTGGGCTTAGAGCATGCTGAGGCGGCGTTCACGGATGGTTCGTGCGTTCATTGCGAGTGCATGACCATGGTCACGCTGAAGAACCGCCGCTCTTTCGCGAGACGGCTCCCCTCTGCGCCCCGCGGCCCGTCGTTAAGCCGACAGTGCTTCTTGGCCGCCGTGGCGAGGCAAAGGGGGGACTTAAAGGTTTTGGTGCAGAACGCGCCGCCGGCTCTCAAAGCCCCGCGGCCGTCTGCACCCCAGCGTGGCCCCGTTGAGTGGCCAGAGCAGTATGCTTCCCCGGTATCCGGGCCGAGCATCTTCTTTGACGCTCCACCGGAGGAAGCGATGTCTGTCGCTGCGTCAGAGGGTGAGTCTGACGGCGAGGCGGATATCTTGCCGGGCCAGCGCCCTCGCGTGGTTGCTGCCCCGGCTGACATGGACGCTGAGCTGTCGGCTATGCTCCTCCGTGCCGCCAGGGGGATCGGCCTCGAGGTGTCGGACTCACCTCCTGCCGATTCCTCTAGGCTTGGCGATTGGTTCCTGAGGGGGGCGCCTGCGGTCCCGTTGCGCCCCCCCCCCCCCCCCCCCCGTTCCATTCTTTCCGGAGGTGCATGAGGAGCTGATCAAAACCTGGCGGGCGCCTTTTTTATCACGCCTCCGCCCCAGCTCCTCCTCCCTCGCCATCCTCGATGGCGGGGCAGCCCGGGGATACGAGTCGCTCCCCCAGGTGGAACGCGCTGTCGCGCTGCATCTATGCCCGCGTGGCGCCGCCGCCTGGCGGGACCGACCGCATCTACCCTCCAGGGCGTGTGATAGCTCGTCCGCCCTTGCGGGCCGCGTCTACCGTGCCGCTGGACAGGCTGCCTCCGCCCTCCACGCCATGGACACCTTACAGGTCTACCAGGCGCAGGCGCTGAAACAGCTGGACGAGGGTGGTCCTGATCAAGAAATGATGCAGGAACTCCGCGCCGCCGCCAACTTCGCCCTTCGAGCGACGAAGGTCACGGCGCGGTCTCTTGGTCAGGTGATGTCCACGGCCGTGGTCCAGGAGCGACACTTGTGGCTCAATCTGGCTCAGATGGCGGACGCCGACAAAGCTCGCTTTCTCGACGCCCCCATCTCCCAGAGCGGCCTGTTCGGCGACACTGTCGAGGATTTTGCCCAGCAATTCTACGCAGTCCAAAAGCAGACAGAGGCCATCAAACATATCCTGCCCCGCCGCGAAGTCAACATCCCGCCGCCGGTGGCCCCGCCTCCGCCTGCCCGTCGCTGAGGGCTTCCCCCTGCGGCTAGTAGGTCAACTCCAGCTCCCGTCGAAGGTCACGAAGCCGGGACGGCTACCCGGCGCAGAGCCGACCGCAGGAGAGCGGCGCCGCCCGCCTCTCAGGGACCGGCCCGAAACACTCGCAAGAAAACTGCGAAACGTCCCTGACGCGGGCCTCCAGAGGTGATTGAGACTGCTCTTTAGGGGATGCTAACATCTACGCTTCCCGATCCACGCTCCCGGTGGAGGGCCGGGAGCCACTGTGTACTTCAATGCTGCAGTCGGCCATCCGTCGACGGCACCCACATTTTTCTCAAAAAGAGCAAATTTCTCACCTCTGGCTTCGGCCTCGAGTTTCCCTTCTGAGCAGCACTTACACTCCTCAGAACCAGACTCGCGGCCGGCCTTCGCCAGCGCGGGATCCAGGGAAGAAGGTAAGCACTGCTTAGTGCAGTTAGACACTTCTCCAGGACGTTCATCCTTCTGGGCTCTGTCTCCTTCCCTGTCTCCCCCTAGGCTGCCCCACCACGGTCACGTCGGTCAACGTTCCCTTGATACCACTACGCTGGTTGATACGGACGGTACAGCCCGGCCCCAGGCGTCCGCCCAGACTCAGAGGTACCCCTTACATTCTTATTCGGGCAGGCGTGCCTCTGTTCTGCCTGCGGAGGTCGCGTTCCTACTGGTGAAGGACGCGATCCAGCCTGTCCCTCCCCCGGGACGAGGTCGGGACCCCTCAGTCCCGACTTCACGTGTCCAGTTAGTGTGGTGGGTTAATATCCGCCCTGGATGGAGCTCTGTCCCGATCCCTTCTCAGGCTGTCGGCACACATGCTCACGACGAAGTACATACAGGTATGTTTCCGTCTCCAGGGCTGGGTTGCAGCCATCTGCCTGAAGGGCACCCGCTGTCGCGTCTCGATTTCCCCCCGACACACACCCCCTCGGCGGTCTGCTCCGGGGGTCGAGCTCTTCAGCGTGAGGTGCTTCCATTTGGCAAGTCCCCCTCCTTCCTGCCTTTTTTAGGCCATTGGAGCTCCCCTGTCCCCTCTTCGGCAGACAGGAGTTCGCATCATCAACCGTCTCTTCGGCTGGTGCTTTGTATAGCCCACTCGTGAGTTCCGTTGTGCGAACATAGGGACCTAGTGCTTCGGCACCCCCGCCATCTGGTCCTTCAGGCCAGCCGAGGGGATTCGTTTCCTCGGTTAGGGAGCCGACTCGGTCCAACAAGACAGCCCGCCTTACTACAATAGAGCGCGCAGTCAGTGCTGTAGTCCCTGAGTTAATCAGACACAATACAGCGGTCCCTCTCAAAATAAGAGGCTCCTGGGGCACATGACAGCTCTAGCCGCTAAGAGCTGCTAAGCTTGTTTTATGTGAGACCGCTTCAGCACGATCGAGTCCCATGATGGGCATGGCATCTCGGCTCACTCCGGACTGGCGTTTTCCCGCAGTATGGCCGACAAGCCAGCTCGTGGCTTACCACGGGTTGGGTTGCCATGTACGATGGAGGCTTACAACCTCCCCATCTGCTCCCATGGAGTCCAATGTGGCAGATTTTGCTACTTGCCATTCTCTTGAAGCAGGAAAACTCAACCGTGCAGTCTATCGGCTCTCACGGCAGTCCACCCACCTGCAGGATGGCGACTCCACCCCGTGACGCAGCTAGTTGGAGTATATCGGTAGGCCAGCCACATCCGCTCGTCTTCCGATTCCTCTCATTGCCAGCTGCCTCTTTCAGAGTAACGCCGGCACACAGCTGACCTCCGGGGCCCAAGTACGCCCTTCCCCAGCGAGCCTCCTTGCACAGACTCTGTGCAAGTCCAGGGAGGACGAGGAGTAGTCTGTTGGTTGCGCTACAAGGATGGCCCACCCGGACTCAGGTCTTAGTAACCCCTCCTTCGCGGCAGTCCCTCCCTGTAGGCACGAAAGGTTGACACCCAGACCTCTCCGGCCTTCACAGGCCGTGATACAACTATCACTCGGTACCGAGCTCCCGTGACCAGGCAGGCTTACGCACTGAGATGAGGTCTATTTGCTGGCATTCCTCTCGCTAAAAAGAGAGGACCCACAGAGATACACGATTGCAGTAATGCTTCCCTTCCTGCAGGAGAGTTTGAGCGCAGGCTGTCCCCTCGACACTCCAAGTATATGCCGCGGCTTCGCCGCATGTCACATGCAGTAGATGGAGCAAAGTAGGTAAGCATTCTCTGGTCGTGTGGTTTCACAGAGGTGCCCAGAACGCACCCCATACCCTCTTGGGACCTTCCCGTCGCCTTCAGAGCCGTGGGACGCTCCTATTGAACCATGGGCCTCAGTCGAGCTAGCATTCCTGTCATCAAGACAGCGCTCCTGACTGCCTTGGCTTCCGTCAAGAGGGTAGGAAACCTACAAGTTTTCTGTCAAGAAACACCTCATACCCTCTTGGGACCCCCCGTCGCCTTTCAGGGCCATGGGTTGCTCCTTTGGAGCCTTGGGCCTCAGTCGAGCTAGAATTCCTGTCATTAAGACAGCACTCCTCACTGCCCTGGCTTCCTTTAAGAGGGTAAGATACAGACAAGCTGAGGTTCCTCAGTGGTGCTTAGAGCGCACCTCATACCTCTCGGACCCCCCCGTCGCCTTTCAGGGCCGCGGGTCGCTCCATTGGAGCCACTGGCCTCAGTCGAGCTAAAATTCCCGTCATTAAGACAGCACTCCTGACTGCCCTGGCTCCCATTAAAAGGGCCTACAAGCTTCTCTGCCAGCAAAGTGTGTCGAGAAATTCGGGCCCGGCGTCTTCCACGTTACCGTCGAGACCCCGGCCCGGTGCCCAAGGTTCCCACCACGCCTTTCCGCGATCAGGTGGTGAACCTGCAAGCTCTGCCCCGGAGGAGGCAGACCCAGCCTTGCGATGTTGTGTCGTTAAAAATGTGAAACTAATGAATCACTCTGCACTTCAGCCGCACCAAGCAGCTTCATCTGCCTCGGGATTCAGCAGAAAGGGAATGCTCCCCGAACTGAGGTTGGCTAAATGGGTGGTAGATGCCTTCTCCCTGTTATACTCAGGGACAGCCGTGATCCTTGGTTCATGGCACCTCACCAGCAGATGTAAAAACCAGAAGCTGCGGGCTGGGCGACACCCTACCTTCGCTTGGTTCTACAACCTTGCGTAGAGGCCGTTCTCCCGTGTCCTAACATGAGGACTCACAGGCGAGCGGGAAGACCGGCTGGTGTCGGCTTGCTGCGCCATTCCCACGTGGATCCGTGCGCTATTTCCCAGAATGTTCCCTCCGGCGAACCCTGGGTCCTCCTGCCCCGCAGTCAGGGCTAGGCGCGGAGTAGTCCTGCACTGTGATCCTGCCTGGGTCTCCTTCGCCCCGCAGGTTGTGGCTTAGTTTTTTATTATTCCGGCGGAGGAGACCGCTGTTTCCCTCGTGTATCCCTAAAAACCTTTATGGATATATTGAATTATTCTCATTTCCACATGTAAAGATTTCATGTGCTCCGCCCCCCCAACCCATGCTTCAGTACAACTGGCATCCCTGGAAGGGCCCCCTTATTGGGCCTCAGGGCGTTGGGAAGGTTACGTTACACTTCGCCTGCCGGCACGTATACTTGTCAGCACGTGAAGTCGTTGCGTAACGCGGCGTCAGGGTCGTGGCCTTTTCCATAGGGCTAGTTCCCATGTAACGTCGAAGTGATTCGACTGAAGGGGAACGTCTAGGTTACGAAGGTAACCCACGTTCCCTGAAGGAGGGAACGGAGACGTTACATTCCCCTGCCACGCCCCTGGCGTCGCGCTGACGCCAGCTCGATCGGCTCTTCAGCAAAAGCCTAACTGAGTGATGCGTGCGGCCATCTTATATACCCGTATGTACGGCGTGGCCGGCGCGCACGTCCACTCGCCAATTTGCAATTGGCCTTTTTATATAAGGCTCAGAGATGATCGGTCTCTCAAGCGAGATCCCATGTAACGTCTCCGTTCCCTCCTTCAGGGAACGTGGGTTACCTTCGTAACCTAGACGTTTCGTGTATGTAAAATACTCTTATTTAACTTAACATTTTTAGCTTTTTAATAACACCCTTGATGGTAAAGTATGTGGTGGAAATGACGTAGAATAAATATATTCACTGATCAAGCAATATTTACTTTGATTTTTCTTCATTTGTTGTTGATGAAAATTTAAATTCCCTCCATGTCCAACATGTGCTCTGATGTCCCTGAACATTTCCATTGAAACCACCTAAAAAATCTTTCACACAAATTTTTTAAAGATACATTACAGTGTTGTGGTGGAAATGACACCAATACTGTGCGACAGCTATATTTTCTATAAAAAGTAATATTGATAGAGGTCTCACATTATATACTATAATGTATTTTAATTATTTTACAAGTGCTTAATTCAAGTACAATAATAGTTACCAGATAAGTCATATTTTTAAACTGTATTTTCATTGTTGAAGTTTAAAAGTCTGGGTGTGCGACAAAGAGAAAACAGTGATTTTGACACCTATAAGAAGGTTGAAAATTATGAAAAAATCATAATAGAAAGGTAGTAAATTTTTTTTAGATTGGTTTTATTGTTAGCTTGATAAAGAAAGAGGAATTTGTCCAAAATTGTATGTATTTTTAAAAATATGACCAAGGTACATAAAAGTGCCCATAGTCTAAGAATCACCCACATATGCAGTGCGTACGTGGCGATCAGAATCTGTATTACGTTCAGTCCAAGGTTCTGTTCACACGGTTTCACGGTTGTGAAAATGGGGTTTGTGAGTCCTAAAAAATTACAGGTGCGAGTAGTGAAGAGAACAGAATTAAGTACTGAAAAACAGGACAAAAAACATATTCTTCTAATGTGTGAAGGTGGCTATGTGCTGCTGGCGTTATAGAACCGGATATATGATAGGGGTGGGCGCATCGATCCTAATATCTATAGTATCGATACTAACGTGGTATTGGAATCGGATCGATACTAGCCTGCTGAGATCTACTTTAAATATTTTTTTCTCCTCTACACTTAGTGCATTGCTTAATACATTTAACAAAGAGTAGACGTGTGTATATGCCGCTGTTTTCATATCTCGTATGCAAACATTGCTGCTGCTCCCTTGCTATGCTGTTTTGTTGTCATGCCATCACGTGTCTCCAAGCGTAAGCGGACACTTTTGGTTAAAGCGAGATATGGAACAGTATAAATTTGCATCTGTGGCAACACCACCAACCTATCCACATTATTTTTCAATGCAGAAGTAAACTTTGTTTCTGTGAATGTACGAGATGTTCACTTCATTAGGCACGGGAAATAATGAGAAAAGACAAAATGTTTAGACATTTAGCAGACGCTTTTATCTAAAATCGACTTACGAAAGAGGACCTGGAAGCAATCAGAATCAACAAAACTGCAGTAACATGCAAATGTTATGACAAGTCTCATTTAGTCTAACGCAGTACACATAGCAAGTTTTTTTTTTTAATTAGATTATTTTTGTTAAGAATACAAGCAGTAAGTAAATTAATAGAGTCTAAAATATTTGTTTTATAAAGAATATAATTAGAATAGAGGATGCTAGAGGGTCAAATAAATACAATATAATATATTTTAGTCATATAAACATTAGTTATTATTGAAACACAACGTATAATTGGTCATTTAAGTGTATGTATTTGAAAGGAAAAAGTATTGGTATCGGTATCAATATCGGCGATATTGGCCCTGTATTTACTTGGTATCGGATCGATACCAAAATTTGCAGTATCGCACACCCCTAATATATGCAAATAGTAACGAAAAACATAGGGAGCTAACCTGTATTAGCCCTCTGTAATATTTTGTGTAATGTGTCCGTAAATAAATATACCTCACTTTCATTCCTTTTCCTAGGTTGAAAGGTTGCACTTGAATGCAGGAGGTCTGTTTATTGAAAACCATTCCTCCAGCGGACAGTCAAGTTGAAGAGCAGTTTGTTTTCTCAAGCAGGCATCCAGTAATCACATCCCAGCAGGCCTTGCAGTCTGGTATGCTTGCTTGAGCACCTAGCGTTTTATATGCACAGTGAAAAATGTATATTCACAGCACACCTGTACGGCTTCTAAGCTACATTTTAAAATTCTCTAAGCTTGGTGAACTTGAGGATTAATTAGCTATATAAGTTAGGATCTACTGACATTCTTGTTAATGTGTTTATGGCAGTTATATAGATAAGCAAATTCACAAATGAACTTTTCTAGGAGTCCAGCGGGGCTTTATCATATGTCATGCACCATGGTCGTACAAGTTTTAACAAAGTAAACGAAAACAAGTCACTTAAACAAATGAAGACATTTCAAAATAATGTTTTGCAATTTAAATGCTATTTACATGAATTTGCGTTGCTGGCTCATTCCATGTGAAATTACTTGAGGGAACGAGTTTTTCAAACCACCCGTTACAGATCTGCACTCTCATATGCTGACAAAGCTAGTGGTTTCAAAGTTCTTAATATCATATAGCATAACTGACTTCTTGATAACTATGTATCAATTTTTGTAGATACAGTGCCTTGCGAAATTATTCATACCCCATATCATCATATGTTGCTGCCTTATGTTAAACTACTTTAATTCACTTTTTCCCCACATCAATCTACACTCCCTACTCCATAATGGCAAAGCAAAAAATAGTTTTTTAACATTTGTGCAAATTTATTAAAAATAAAAAAAACTGAAAAGATCCTGTTGCATAAGTATTCATACCTGGGACATATTCTGGGACACTCGAAATTTAGCTCAGGAGCATTCATATTGCTTCTAGATGTTACTACACTTCGAGTGGAGTTAAACTGTGGCAAATTCATTTGAATGAGTATGATTTTGAAAGGCACACACCTCTCAGAAAAGGTCTAACAGCTGAAAATGCATATCAAAGCAAAAACCAAGTCCTGAGGTCAAGATAACTGCCTGTAGAGCTCAGTGACAGACTTGCATTAAGGCAATGATCTAGGGAAGAGTTCAGAAAAAAATCTGCTGCATTGAAGGTTCACAGAAGCATTATCCATAATGGAAGACGGTTGAACAACTAGGACTCTAGAAAATGTCTGCCAGCAGACTTGAGGCTGTAAAGGTGCTTCAACTATGTACTGAGTTAAGGGTATGAATACTTATGCAATGTACTTATTTCAGTGTTTTATTTTTAATACATTTGTAAAATTTACACTCCATACACCATAATAATGACAAAGTAAAAACCAGATTTGCAAATTTTACAAATTTATTAAAAATACAACACTGAAATAAGTACATTGCATAAGATCATTGCCTTAACGCAAGTCTGTCACTGAGCTCTACAGGGCAACCTATTTTTACAACCTATTGTTTGCTTTGCCATTATGGAGTAGGGAGTGTAGATTGATGAGGGAAAAAAGTAATTTAAAGTAGTTTAACACAAGGCAGCAACATAACAAAATGTGAAAAAAATTAAGGGGTATGAATAATTTCGCAAGGCACTGTATGCTAAAAGGAACAAAAATAGTTTTTACTGACAAACTCATTCAAACCTCTCGTTCAGTATTATTAGTTCATAAAAGGGTGTTGTTTTAAGATAAAATACTTTACAAAGTATTCAATAAAATGCTGATAAAAATCTGAATAAGAACCTGAGATCAGATATTGTGTGTCTTTTAGGACTGCATGTTGTTTTATACAAGTGGCTATTAAAAAATTCTACTACAGACCTGATCTATTTCATCAAAGCATAAAAAAACATGTTTAATTATTTATGCTTTACTTAATTAACATTCATGAGCTAAGCCTTTGCCATTTTATGATGTCATAGACAGCCATCTGTGATCCAAACTGTCCCCAGCCTGATAAAAATCCTCTTGCAATTGATAACTAAAGCACGATTGTGTTTATATATGGATTACAAAGTTAATATTTCAGTTCATAAAATACAGTTTTTAGTTTTTGTGCTTGGTTTTGGTAATTTAATGTATGTAGATATTAGTTCTATTATTCTAAATGAGTAAACATCTAAAAGATTTGGGATCTACAGTAGGATGTGTCGAAGATGTCTGTTTTGTTTTCATTTGTTGCAGAACCTTTATTGATTCACAATACTGCATTATTTCTGCAAGGCTGGACTCAAAACAGCCTTGAAGTCTATTTATTGGAATCTCAGGTTTAAAGTGAAATATTAAGGTGAAATAGTTTGTATTGATGTCTTGGCAAAAAAAAAAAAAAAAAAAAAAAAAAAAAACTCTGCTCAGCAACAGTTGATTTTTTTTCCCTTACTGTAAGAAAGCTAAATATGTTAACTGGTTAAAAAGATTGGCTTATATTTGATAGAGTATTATCCAAGCGACATTTTATGACAATTTGTCTAAATATATCTTTTTTTCCATTTAGTACTGCCCTACAGAAGAGGTTTCAGAGAAGAAAAAATAAGTTTAATTTACCCTGATCTTCAAATTCCAAAAGTTTTCACCCCCAGCTCTTAATGCATTGTGTTTCCTTCTGCAGCATCAGTGAGTATTTGAACCTTCTGTAATAGTTGCATATGAGTCCCTCTGTTGTCCTCAGTATGAAAAGATGGATCTCAAAATCATGCAGTCATTGTTGGAAAGTGTTTAAATACACAGAAATGCTAAAGACCTGAAGGATTTTTCTGAAAAAAGCAGGCAGTTTAACTGTTCAGGACAAACAAGGGACTCATATTTTTTATAAATTCAACTATTATTTTTTTCTTGTGGACTATATGTAAATGTGTTTTACGTGAAATATCTTGTTCAGGTCAGTACTAAATAAATAAAAAACATGCATTTTGTATGATCCCTCTTATTTTGGTAAAATAATTAACATTCTGCAGATTCTGAAAGGTGTATGTAAACTTTTGACTTCAACTGTAATTATGTAAGAAAAAAATTAATTCTCACATGGCCTTTTATCCCACACTGGAGTTCAAAAATCTTAAGTGTCTGTCAGTTATTTTGAGATGTAATTTTCTTCCTAAAAAATTACCAGTCAAACTGTCAGTGTTTCACAAAACAAGAATTGCATGGAAAATATGTTTTCATCACAGTTTCTCTTCAAACAAAGTGCTGTCATATTATGACAAGGAATTGTTCCTGTGCAGCTGGTTGGCCACAGAGATAAACTTATCTACTTACTCAAAGACAAAAACATTAGTTCTTATGAAAAATCTGTGATTTATGGGCTTGTTGTGACTCCACAGCTCAGACAGTATTTTGTTTTTAATGGTAAATTGCTTTTTATGATTTATTCCAGTAAAGACAAATAACACTAAGACCATCTTTTCAATCTCTTAGCATGCTGTACAATTTCTCATATCAAGTCAAAATGTTTTGAAATGCTTAAATTCCTGCCACAAATGTCCCTATAAATTCAAAATAATATGCAAAGTAATAATATTATATAAACATAATTACCAGAAGTGATTTTAATTGCGTTATTGTGCTGGTTTTAAAGGGTCCTATTATGCAGAAATCATATTTATAAGGTGTTGTGTGGCCACAGTGTGTGAAAAAAAACAAGCCTATAATGGTAAAAATCCACCCATTTTTTTTATAATCCCAATTAATCAGTCTTTCTGTGTGTTCAGTTTTTCTGAACACACAATTCCACATTTCTCCCTACCTACACGTCATCGTACGAGAAAAGTCCTGCCCATTTGTGACAATCTCTGCCCTGCACTCTTAAAAATAAAGGTGCTTCACGATGCCATAGAAGAACCTTTTTTGTCTAAATGATTCCATAAAGAACCTTTAACATATGAAGAACCTTTATGTCTCACAAAAGGTTCTTTGTGACGAAAGAAGGTTCTTCAGATTATAAAAAGTTAAGAAAGAGATGGTTCTTTAAATAACCTTTGACTGAATGGTTCTTTGTAGAACCAAAAATGGTTCTTCTATCGCTGTGAAGAACCCTTTAAAGCACCTTTGTTTTTAAGAGTGTATTAGCAAAGACACAGCACTGAGTAAGAAGCAGCAGTCCGCCATTACTGTTTTCGTGCTTTAGCTGCTGGAGATCTACAATGTCAGCACCAATGAGCCATTACATTGTGTTTTGGTATGCACCAACGAACAAAGGAGTCTCCATAGACTCTGCCCTCTAAGTACACTGTGGTTAAATTTCATTTTCATTAAAGGATAACTATTGCCAAAATGCAACCTGGGCTGTTTTTTTTTTTTTTTACTGTAAACGAGACAAACATATATCTAAAAGCATAATTACGACAAACGAGCCGTTTTTGAGATTGACCGTGATTTCGTCTTGTTTTCAATGGCCGGTGAATGGGAATACTAGGGGCATAAATTTGAGCGCATCAAAATCCATGTTTTTACAACACTAAGTAGACTCGACACACCATGAAACTTTGCTCGAAGTATCGCCTGGGTCTCTACACATGAACTCGAGCATTGAGAACATTGTTTGTGTACACAGAGTTTACTGAAAAGAAAGGTTTTGAACAACTTACCAGCAGCCATATCACCCTGTAGCCCAAGACTGGTCACCCACTGAAGCTAAGCAGGGTTGAGCTTGGTCAGTACCTGGATGGGAGACCTCCTGGGGAAACTAGGTTGCTGCTGGAAGAGGTGCTAGTGAGGCCAGCAGGGGGTGCTCACCCTGAGGTCTGTGTGGGTCCTAGCACCCCAGTATAGTGACGGGGACACTATACTGCCAAAAAGCACCGTCCTTTGGATGAGACGTTAAACCGAGGTCCTGACTCTCTGTGGTCATTAAAAATCCCAGGATGTCTTTCGAAAAGAGTAGAGGTGTGACCTCGGCATCCTGGCCAAATTTGCCCATTGGCCTCTGACCATCATGGCCTCCGAATCATCCCCATATTCCAATTGGCTTCATCACTCTGTCTCCTCTCCACCAGTAAGCTGGTGTGTGGTGGGCGTTCTGGCGCACTATGGCTGCCGTCGCATCATCCAGGTGGATGCTGCACACTGGTGGTGGATGAGGAGATACCCCTGACACTGTAAAGCGCTTTGAGTGTCTAGAAAAGCGCTATATAAATGAAATGAATTATTATTATTATTATTATTATTATTAACTCACTTTCACTGTTTGAGTTTCCGCTTGCGAATGCGAGGATGGATAGCTCCTAAAGCATATTTCCATATAAATGCACGGCTAATTCGTTGTTTTGTCGCAAGTGAAAAACAATATTAACCTTCTAGTTGTAAAAAGAGCCTCATATAAGCCTAGTATTTCGTCCTATGGAGTCCATTCATTCAACACTTCTTGACTGGCAAGACGGCCGCGAGCGGAAACTCAAACAGTGAAAGTGAGTTGTTCAAAACCTTTCTTAGTAAACTCTGTGTACACAAACAATGTTCTCAATGCTCGAGTTCACGTGTAGAGACCCAGGCGATACTTCAAGCAAAGTTTCATGGTGTGTCGAGCCTTCTTAGTGTTGTAAAAATATAGATTTTGATGCGCTCAAAGTTATGCCCCTAGTACTCCCATTCACCGGCCATTGACCACAAAACGAAATCACGGTCAATCTCAAAAACGGCTCGTTTGTCGTAATTCTGCTTTTAGATATAAGTTTGTCTCGTTTACAGTTAAAAAAAACAGCCCAGGTTGCATTTTGGCAATAGTTATCCTTTAAACAAGTTTAAATATATGTATATTGTTAACTATGCTGCATTCATCCAAATAAATTTAATTTATTCAATTCAAATTTTATATTCTGTTCATGGTTGTTCTTGCTTAATAATAATTGTTTATCTTTTGATTATTGATGTTGCTTCTGTAATTCTGTGTGTGATTTTAAATTTCCAACCAATTTTAAGCCAGCAATATAATTTTTAAACAATTTTTTTTTAAACAATTTTAAAACAAATCAAATCAAATAACCCAGCATGTGTTCTTTCCCATATTTACCCAACGCTGGGTTGCCAAATAACCCAAGTTGGGTTGTTTTTAACCCAGCATTTTTAGAGTGTACCAGGCATTAAAACTCTGTTTAGTTTAGTCCTTCCTTTATCTGTGTCATCCTTATTTACTTTAAGTCATACTGCAGTATCCCTAAGAACCAAATGAGTTGTTTGTACAGTACGTTCTGATGTCCTGTGCAATTTAAATAACATTTTCCTGATTTTGCTTGTTTGCTCACTATTTCCATGGTAGTTCATCCGAGGAAAGAAGGTTTCAACACATCCCGTTAAAAATATTGAAGCCAACGGGAAGCGGGATGGACAATCACCAGTAGATTTTTTTGTTTGTTTAAATGTTTAAATGCATTTCTTTTTCTTTTTTGTCATGTTGTGCAAAAATGGTAGTTTTATTGTTATTGTAATTGCGTGAATTTAGGATAGTTAAATGCAAGCTGAAAATTGAGCAAACGACTAAAATGTCAAAGACTTGAGCCATTTCTCTCATCCAGTAAACACATGTTACATATGATTTATAGGAACACATACTTTCAATGCCCACGCAAGTTTAAAATGACATGATTTAAACTAATAAAACAGCACAGTAATAAAGCAAGATGCTGCATGTACCAAACCAATAAAATCACATTACATTTCATGAAACGCAAGTCTATATACTGAAAAGAAATAGGCTTACATTAGTGAGAGCGGGTGAGTGCATTATGTCAATTATTGTCAGGTACTGTATTAGGCTACATGTGCTCTATACTACATATATACAATCACTCATATGTGCCTTTGTTTGCTTAAAAGCAGCTCTACTATGAAATTTCATATAGGCCTTACCCACTACTGTACCTCTTTTGATATTTCTGATGTTAAGAACATAGGTATGTTTTATGTGTAAGTGGGTGGGCTTTAAATGAAAGAAATACTGTGGATAACATCTGTTGAAATCAGCATGTAGGATATGTGGTTAGGTGGGATCACTTGAAAAACCGTATATATTATGATGTCGAAAAAAACTTGAATAACATTAAAAAAAAGCTTCCTAGATGCATTTGTGCAAGGTCACATTCCTAATTTTGTAAGGCTGGGGCATGAGTTGTAGGTAACATTTTAGAGTGAAATTT
This sequence comes from Garra rufa, assembly GCF_049309525.1. NCBI lineage: Eukaryota > Metazoa > Chordata > Actinopteri > Cypriniformes > Cyprinidae > Garra > Garra rufa. The sequence continues at coordinate 24,844,427 of NC_133370.1, read as the reverse complement.
ATTATTACAATGGGTAGGCTTGCCTATTATTTCCACTGCATTTTTACGTTGGTATTTTTACCATAAGCTAAATTGGAAAATTAAATACAGATATGATGACCACAGCTATACCTTATAGGTGGCAATGGATATAAGAGTAGGCTTAAACCCCACAAAGAGTCTAAATGCCCCTGGATATTGTATAAATCCATGCTAAGAAACTCCTTTGGTGGCTGTGGTGTCATGACAAGCATTGGCATGTTTACTGTACATCATTTGTAAACTCTTTCACAGTGTTTCCCCTAGGTTTCCAGCATTTCGTTATTACTTTGTGTAATAACGAAAACATTTATTTCAGTGAAAAAATAAGTCCAAAACTCTCTATTTTAACATTTTGAACAATAGCGCTCTACAATCTTTTGCTTTTTTTTTTTTTTTTTTAGAAAGCATAAACATTTATTTATTTTTAATCAAATGAAAAATAAACCCTTTTAAGTTTTGGCAAACCAACAGAGGTTCACTGTTAAAATCAACACATGGAAGAAAAATTATATTCAGTTTAAAACGTTTAAATAATAATTGTAGTATTTTTTTCTACAATTACGTGGTTAATCTTGTTGTAATATTTATTTTTTATCATACATATTGTTTTATGTAAATTATTTAAATAGGAATATATAAACACCTTATACTGTACAAAAGTAATATAAGACTTATATAGTTCTGTTACATGTTAAACCGTACTCTAATTTTGACAGGTTGCCGTGAAGTTTCTGTGTGTACAGTATGATATGATGCTTTCTCAAATGAAACGGTTAAGTGACACTCACAGCAGCTTTGGAGATTAAGTTTATCTGTTCATGTGAGATGCAAATGCCAAAAATTAGCAGGAGCATCATGCGTGCTTCAGTATGCGTGTAGTAAAAAAAAACGTGTCTCCGCCATTCATACATACAGAGGCAAACGGAACATGCAGGATTCATATTGAAACAGTCTTTTTGAATTTCAGTTTTCACAGACACTAGTCCATATCGCGTTTTGAATTAAGTGACAGACCAACTTTTGATTTATTAATCCAAAAATCGACGAATTCCGTGGCATTTCGCCTATAGTAAATTCCGTTTTTATGAATGGAGTCCGCAATTCAGTCCATGTTTTCGCGGAGGAGACATTGTAAACGCGCGACCATGTAGAGACAGAAATTACATGCCTTCGTGTAAATAAGATAAATAACATAAGGCTATTTAGTTTGTTTTGTAGGAAAGATAACCTTAAATGACTTCTATTGTGATCTGGCGCTATATCGAAAATAAAATGAACTTGACGTTCAAGGGGGCGGGGGGGTGCAGTTGGGGAGGTGTGCCGCCCCCTAAGATAATGGTAGGGGAAACACTGCTACTAAAAATCTCAAAGGCATCAGGGCTAAAGTGGAGAGAACAAAGAGGTGGGTCTTTAGGAAGTTTTATTCATCTGTCCACAGGCATCTTCCTATTCTTTTATCTTCTTATTACTAAAAAAGCAGTGAAGACTTACATCACTTCTCTTGTTGCCCTTTGACTGAAAACTACATTTTTTTTGTAATCAAAATAATGGTACCCCCCCCCCCCATAGTCCAAAATATGTATAAAACAATGTGGATTTTTAATATAACGTAAATCTTTCATAGGTTTTCTACTACATATTTTAGTAAGATACACTGTTAGACATTTCAAAGGGTTTTTACAGTAACTTACTGTTTTACAGTGAGTTACTGTAATTAAATTTGACAATACCCAACTGTATTTTGGTTATACAGTAAGGGACTGTATAATGTACTACAGTTTACTACTGCAATTCATTTATTTGAATATAGAGTTCATTCAATTTTATCATTTTTATATAGAATTAATTATAATTTAATTTAATTAATTTAGGTACTACTGACATTCAATTCAGAACAGACACAATTAATACAAAATATCAAATTCTTTATTTAAATATTGCATATATTACAAAAATACAAAAAAAAAAAAAAAAATAAATACAGTCTTCCAATGCTGGAACAGTTCATCTTCAATATTTCACCTGTCTGACTTTTTGCAATGCATTATGTTGTATCCTCTGGATTTAGCCTTACAAAGAATATTTAGGCAACATTAAAAATAGTAGAGAAGAAATGATATAAGCAGCTAAAGAATACATATCATCTGCACTGTAACCGATTTTTGTAATTTGAACAGTAATTTACTGTAATATCTACAGTAAGATACTGTAAAATGTATATACAGTATTTTACTGTAAACTGCAAAGGGTTATGGGAAAATATATGATCACTACTGTAATTCTCCACTACTGTAAATCCGTTTACAGTAAACTACTGTAAATTTACAGTAGTGAACTTGCCCGCGAAAAATTGACCAATGGCAAGGGAGATTTTTTTTTTTCTCCTGTTTAGAGGAAGTGGCGGTAAAAAGGACAAAAGAGAAATGTTGCATCAATAACGTGACAAAAAGGTTAGTATATTATTTCTGTTTTATGATAAACTTAACAATTTTAAGATGTTTTCACTTGTTTACAGAAAACTTAACAATAGTCATCGTGTTTTTCATGTCGGTAGACTTTTTTTTTTATGACTGACGGCCGGGGCGCCGCCATAACGGAGTAAACATGGACTGGTGAGTAACTTAAGGTGACCTATATTAGTCGAAATAAACTTTATTTAACATTAAACTGAGAAACACGTTTGTATATTCTGCTGCCCTTTAATGCAAGTTAGCTCGTCTGTCGAGCCCTTGTAGGGTTGCCACCCGTCCTTTAAAATACGGAATCGTCTCGTATTTGAGAATGAAATTGTGCGTCCCGTTTTGAATCAATACGGGACGGGTTTTGTCCCGGTATTTTTATCATTTTTTTTAAAGCAGCGTCTCAAACGCATTTTATGAAGATGCCTCCTTTCCTACTTTTAATTGGGTAATACTTGATGTCATCGTTAGTTTGATTGGTCTTTTTAACTGTCCAGTGAGGAGGGCGGGTCTTTTAAGCAGAGTCTTCAAAGTGTTGGCAGAGAGTAATATAAAAAAAAAAATGGCAGATGCTTCTCCAGGTAACCCCCCGGGTCCTAAAGTTTCGGATCTTAAACGCAAGCGGCTGCAAAAATACCGCAGAGAGTGGGAGGAAACAAATAATTGGCTGAGCGTTCTCTGTGGCTCATGGTGGTCTGTCAGACGTGCGACAACATGCCTCCGGAGAGCAGCATTCCCGCAATGACAGAGCTCACAAAAATCAAAGCACAGCCAGACAGTTCTTCGTACCCCAAGTCTCTCCCGAAGCAGACATGGTAATGACAGTGTAATTATTATCAACAATATTTAGGTTAATTGCTAAATAATGGTAAAAATGTGACCCAGTCTGTGAAAACCTAGCTGGAATATATATATATTATATATTTTTTGTAATTTACTGTTTTCTTCATGAAATAAAGAACAGTCTGTGAAAATAATAAAAATATATGTATTTAATATTAACTGAGTAAAACCATGTCAACAACTGAAATCACAGTGAAATGAATGGCTAAAATCAAACTTTATCTCAGAATTAGATTTGGCCTGGTTTTCACACACTGGGTCACAGATTGTAATTTGTAAAAATTCTGTAAATACAATGTAAGTGGATCACATTCCAATGTAATATTATGATTTGTTTGTTAAGGTTAATTCAGACACATAAGCATTAATTTATTACATGAAACATTACATTTAATAGATTAATAAACAACATAATGCCCATATAAAGAAAATAAACTAGTATATTGCAACTTTCCATATTTTAAAATTGGAAATAGGCTATATAAAAACTTTACTAGCTAATGTTTGTAACTAGTTTATGTATGTGCTGTTTCCATATTTGGATAGGTGTTACTGCAAATAATGACAAATATTTGAGCCAAAATCTGTTATCAATACCACCCTTTAAAATTAGGTTCATTAGTATTTTCTCCTCTCCTCTAGGTTACAGCAGCTGAGTTAACGCAGGTGTACCACACTATTAAACACAACATCAGCTATATCAGTGCTGACTGTGGACACAAGCTCAACCAAAAGATACTGCATGACTCCAAAATCGTAAAGAAAATGTCTGTCGGGAGAACAAAGGCTGAAGCAATGGCCAAAGACGTCCTTGCTCCAAAAGCAGTGGCTGATGTTGTAGATGTCTTAAAGACAGACAAACCCCTCCCATTCTCCATACAGACAGATGCATCAAATAAAGGAAACAGGAAGATGTTCCCCCTTGCAGTACAATACTTCAGGCCAGAAACGGGGATCTGTAACAAAATGCTTGATTTTGGAGAAAATGCAGATGAGTCTGCTGCTGGTATAGGTTTCATAGAACAATCCCTTGATAAATTTGGCTTATCATTAAGTCAAGTTACTGCATATAGTGCAGACAATACTATTGTTAATTATGGAATCCACAACTCTGTCTTCACTAACCTAAAGAAAAAGCAAAAAGATCTGCTGCAAGGGAACTGCCATGCCCATATTGTGCACAACACGGTGAAGCATGCTCTTGACCAGCTCACCGTAGATGTGGAAAATGTTGTGCTGAAGGTCTATGGCCACTTTTCCACATCTGCCAAATGAAGGGAATCTTCTTAAAGACTTTTGCCAGTTTTGTGATGTGGAGTTCCATGAGATTCTACGACATGTTTCAACAAGGTGGCTGTCTCTCAATCCAACCATCTCCCGTCTTTTGCAAACCTGGACTACTCTCAGGTCTTATTTCATCAGCCTCGGAGAAGAGTGTCCCGGACAGATCAGATCTTTGTTAAAGCTCAGTGAAGCCTCAACTGAAGAAGATCCGGATGATGTGGAAGTTTATCTCCTTTTCTCCAATAACATCCTCTCCCTATTTGAGAAAGTGGTCAAGAAGCTGGAAAGTGATTCAACCACCTGTGTTGAGATATATTCCATTATGTCTACCTTCAAGCAAAAACTCACACAGAGAAGATATGACCAATTTTATGGCTACTTAACAAAAGTAAAGCTGCAAAATCTTCTCCCACATGAAGCAGACAGGGCAAGGGCAGATTTTACAGCATTTTTCAACACAGCAATCTCATACATTGAGAAATGGTTTGACTTTTCTGTGGACAACTGGCTGTTCTTCCTGCAACCTCTCTCTCTGCAACATGGCATGCTTTCCTACAGTGACACTGAGAGGATCACTAGTAAGCTCAACCTTATCCAAAATGTGAACATGGATGACCTCTATGATGAATGCACCACAGCAAATACCATTCTGAAGAGGCTCAAAGATGATGCAATGGAAGTCCAAAGATGTGGCTGCCAGGTGGGTGGCTGACCTGCCTAACATGCTGTACGTAATTAGCCACATCTTGAGCATCCCAGCATCAACTGGCTATGTGGAAAGAATCTTTTCCATAATGACCAATAAATGGAGTGACAGCAGGAACAGGTGCTCTGTGGAGCTCATTAGGAGTGAGCTCTTGATCACCCTCAACTTTAAACAGTCCTGTTCAGAGTTTTACTCTAGCTGTTTAAAAGACAAACAGCTACTCAGTGCTGCACGGAGTGACAAGAAGTACACTTACAAAAGAAAGTAGACTAGCTGACATGCTCCAGTACTGCACACTTATAGTTCTGGTCTACTGGTGTTCAAGAAAGGTTCCTTTGCAGTTTTGTGCACTTTCTATATTTTTCCAATTGTATTTCTGAATATAAAATATTTAACTTAGAGTTAATAAGTTGTGAATTTGTAAATTTAATAAGTTATTAAAATGTGGTTCACATATCACAAGGTCATCCAAAGCCTGTTTTTGTGGTTACTGTCACACTTTGTTTGACCTAATTTGGCCTATGTTAATTATTGTCAGCTATGCCTATGTGTTCAGCTACAATTATCATTAGAGAAGTCTGTTGAGTTGTAAAAGAGAAAGACTGACTGCATCTGTTTACACAGATTTCTATAAAAGACAGTTTATTTTAATGTCCAAGTGTTCATACTTTCCTGAAAACATATTTAAAGTTGCGATTTACCACCACTAGCATGTCATTGGGCCTGTGGTCACTGTGGTCTTGGCCCCCAGGGGATGTGGCCCCCGCTGCAGTATGCGTCCCTTATTTTTTTGTATTAAAAGTGGTAACCCTAGCCCTTAGTCAAGCTTTACAGCGAACTGAGGTCAAATACTGAGGTAAAGTGCGTTAGGCAACACCACTGTTTCTGTGGACATTTTAAACAGTATTTTCAAGCCCTTCTTTTGTTTTAAATTTTCAAGTTTCTGGTCTGGATGTCGTCTGTAACGTCGGAGGTGTATTTTGGATCCTTTTCTTGTGAATGACTGCCAAAGTATCGATGATAACATGAACTGGTAAGCTAATAATGTCAGTAAGCCGAAGTTAACAAACTTAACGTTAGTCACAGAGCAGCATAATATCTTTTCAACGCTGTCTCTTTATAGCTAACTTCAGCAATGTAACTCTCTTCAAACGATGTTTAAGTAAGAAATGTGTGTATCAATGTCGGATGTAACTTTATGGACAGTCCCTCTAAATTCAGTGAGACGTGACATAAACAGCGCGCTAACATGAAACACTGAGGTAAAACTGAACACCGCTGTTAAGTGCATCTTTTGTGTTTTATTTTCAAGTTTGTGATCTCGTGGTCATGTCGTCTGCATCGGAGGTGTATTGGAGTTTTTTCTGGTGATTGCCGTCGTCGCGGTGCAAACAACAGGTGAGCTTTGCTTTCATCAACTTAACTAATGTTAACGTTACTAAATTAGCCCTAGGCTGCTGTTGTCATAGTCTGGCTGGGTTGAGGAGTGGAGATGGAGGAGGAGAGCCGGAGTAAATGAATAAATAAAGTTTATTATACAAAATACTGAAAATGATAACAAACAAACAAAAACCGGGAGCAAGAAATGAGCACATGTAACGTTAACGACGGACACAGGGGTGTGAACTGACACAGACTAAATACACAGAAACGGGGGCATGGTCACAAACAAGATAACAGGATAACGAGGGGGAAATACAAATATGGGCATAGACTGAACCAACTAAGAACAAACCAAAAGGGGGAGACAATGACTAAACCATAATGACTAGAAACAGAGGGGGAAAAACACTGGGAAAACAGAACAGAAACAGACTAAAACCTGACATTACACCCCCCTCCCCAAAAGGCGCGTCTCGTGCCGTCTAACATCCATTGGGGAGGGAGGGTGGGCGCCCTGGAGACCGCTAGACAGGGATACAGGGAACACAGGATACAGGGGCGGTCTCCAGGGCATACAGTCCAATAGGCCATGGCGGGTCTGGGGGATCAGGAAGCCATGGCTGGGTAAACAGTCCGGGGGGCCATGGCAGATCCGGGGGCTCAAGAAGCCATGGCCGGGTAAATAGTTCAGGAGGCCATGGTGGATCTGGGGGCTCAGGAAGCCATGGCCGGGTCAATAGTTCAGGAGGCCATGGCCGGGTAAACAGTCCAGGTGGCCATGGCCGGGTAAACAGTCCAGGTGGCCATGGCCGAGTAAACAGTCCAGGTGGCCATGGCCGAGTAAACAGTCCAGGTGGCCATGGCCGAGTAAACAGTCCAGGTGGCCATGGCTGATCAGGGGAGTAGCCCCCCCCCCAAAATTTTCTTGGGGGAACCTAGGGCATAGTCCACCCAGGAGAGCACGGAAGGGCACGCAGGAGAGAGCTCCGGCTCTGGAGGGCGCGCAGGAGAGAGCTCCGGCTCTGGAGGGCGCGCTGGCTCTTGAGGAGCGGGCTCTGGACAGCGCTCTTGAGGAGCGGGCACTGGACAGCTGGACGACCCCAGCGGAGATTCAGGAGAGCTGGGCGTCTCCAGCGGAGACACTGAAGGAGCAAGCTCTGGGCGAGCGGTCACTGGAGGGCGCTCTGGCGGCGCGGTCACTGGAGGGCGCTCTGGCGGCGCGGTCACTGGAGGGCTGGGCGGAACCAGCGGAGACTCTGGGAGGCTGGGCGGAACCAGCGGAGACTCTGACTTGGCGGTAGCCATCTTGGGTGCAGACTCAGGCTTGGTGGCCATCTTGGCCGGGGACTCAGGATCAATGGCCATCTTGGCCGGGGAATCAGGCTTGGCGGCCATCTTGGCCGGGAACTCAGGAACGGCAGCCATCTTGGCCAGGGATTCAGGCTTGGCGGTTATCTTGGCCGGGAACTCAGGAACGTCGGCCCTCTTGGCCGGGGATTCAGGCTTGGCGGCCATCTTGGCCGGGGACTCAGGATCAACGGCCATCTTGGCCGGGGATTCAGGCTTGGCGGCCATCTTGGCCGGGAACTCAGGAACAGCGGCCATCTTGGCCAGGGATTCAGGAACAGCGGCCATCTTGGCCGGGAACTCAGAAACGGAGGCCATCTTGCGTGCAGACTCTGGCGTGGCAGCCATCTTGAGGGCAGATAGTAACATGGTGGCCATCTTGCAAACTGACGCTGTCATGATAGCCATCTTGCTTGCAGACTCTGGCACGGCAGCCATCTTGCTTGCAGAATCTGGCATGGCAGCCATCTTGTGAGCTGACGTGGCGGCCATTTTGTGAGCTGACGCTGGCGTGTCGGCCATCTTGTGAGCTGACGTGGCGGCCTGAGATACTGGGCTGAGGGCGGCGGCCGGCGGATTAGAGCGCGGGTATGAGGCCGGCCACATCAGGCTGAGGACAGTGGCGGAGCTTTGGAGGATGACAGGGGATAGGAGACTGGGCTGGCGGTTCGATCCGTTGGAACGGTATGTGGAGGTTCTCGGCTTATGGCAGGCTGGCACGATGTGCTGTGTCTGTGAGGGGACTGGAAGATGAGACCGACCAGAATTTGGAAATTCTTCAACTTCAAAATCAGATCCATTCAAATAGAGAATCAGGTTTATTAGCTCGATCAAGGGGAAATTACAAGAGGGAAGATCGCAGCGAATGGTCTCATCATCCAGCCCCAAAACAAACACAGCACCAAGAGCAGCTTCGTGCCAGCCTACCTGATGGGAGAGCTCGATGAAGTCCTACACATATCGCTCCAACTCACAGCCACCTTGCCGCAGTCTCCTCAGAGCTGCCTCTGCCCGACTCATATTCTTGTTTGGGTCCGTCGTTCTGTCACAGTCTGGCTGGGTTGAGGAGTGGAGATGGAGGAGGAGAACCGGAGTAAATGAATAAATAAAGTTTATTATACAAAATACTGAAAATGATAACAAAAACCGGGAGCAAGAAATGAGCACATGTAACGTTAACAACGGACACAGGGGTGTGAACTGACACAGACTAAATACACAGAAACGGGGGCGTGGTCACAAACAAGATAACAGGATAACGAGGGGGAAATACAAATATGGGCATAGACTGAACCAACTAAGAACAAACCAAAAGGGGGAGACAATGACTAAACCATAATGACTAGAAACAGAGGGGGAAAAACACTGGGAAAACAGAACAGAAACAGACTAAAACCTGACAGCTGTTCTCCACTGACTCGCAGAACGGGTTAACTTTTTGAAAGAAAGTAACGTGCTAGCAATGTATTAATTAAGGGTGGGCATAGATTAATTTTTTTATCTAGATTAATCTAGATTAAATCTTGGAATTAATCTAGATTAAAATGGCTAATTTGAATTTTGCTGAAGGCATTTTCAGAATATGTGTGCTACTTAAATAATGACTAAAAGTAAGTCTTTGAGAACGGGTTTCTCAAGTCAGGTGGCGCATTAGACCAGGCGCTCATCTCCTGTTTCCAAAATGCATCACAAACTGCTTGACAATTGCATTTACAACATAATTACCTATACAAACTTGTGTAACCAAGTACTTCTGCGAAAAAGGCTGCACGCTTCTAAAAGCAACGCAGTTTAATCAAAGACTATGCACGCAGAAATCCATGCCCGTGCGCGTCTGTGTATTTAACGGCAATGCGCACGGGCATGGATTTCTGCGTGCATAGTCTTTGATTAAACTGTGTTGCTTTTAGAAGCGTCAATTCAGTTGTTGCATATAGTTTAATGTCTTTATTTCGGGATTATCAAAGTAAATTATAACTCAAACTTGAGATTTTACTGGGGCACAGCAGATTTTCACTGGGGCACGTGCCCCAGTAAAAAGGGTCTAGCACCGCACGCACCTGCCCTGAAGCGGCTTCATAACTGCATCCATGTTTGCACGTCTCATTTGATGTGGTAATTTCACAGAAGTTGAAGACTCTTTCTCGCCCCCTACAGTGCAAATACATCATCCGCGCTAAAATATCAAGGTGAAAATCATCATAGCTTACATAGTTTAGACCCAGCTCCCAACCCAACTTTGAGAATAGATTAACGGCGATATTTTTTTTATCGCCCGATAAGAGTCTCATGTTAACGCAGCACGTTAACGCAGATAACGGCCCACCACTAGTATTAATATAGCAAGTTTTGCTAATAAATATTATAATATATAATATATATAATATTTGTTTTATAAAATATGTAAATTGTATCACTGTACAGTAGTTGTCTTTTCTGATTATAAACTATAGTAACAGTGACTATGAAGAGATCTTGATCATGACAGATCGACGTGGCTGTGCATCAAAGGTAAAAAATGATATAAATGCTGTTCAGTTTCTCATAAAAAAACGATCTTTCGTGTCTTAGGACATCAATGATTCGTCACGAGTCGCAGGATGTAATTTGGATTTGTCTGTGCATGTTTTTTGTTACTTTCAAAGGTTTGGTGCCCATCCACTTCCATTAAATCACTAACAGACTGCACCGGTTTTCGTTAAAAATCTTTGTTGGTGTTCTACTGAGGAAACAAAGTCACCTACATCTTGGATGCCCTGGGGGTAAGCAGATAAACATCAAATTTTTATTTTTGGGTGAACTATCCCTTTAATGTTAATTGAAAAGATTCAGCTGCAAGAAGACGAAAATAGAACTCACTTCTGCGCTTGTACGCTGTTTTCTGTGCTGTGCATGTCAAACTAAAAACCGCCTTTCATATTCACGAACACTGGACTGAGCTCTCTTTCTCGCATTCTTGCACATTCGAATGGACAAATACACACAGAATTATATCAAAATATCCCATAAATAAAATCGGTTATGTCTTAAGAGAACATAAAAAGTTGAGAAAGAAAACAAGGGTGTATTATTGGATTTGTGTATTGACATCAGCCGCTGCCGCCTGTCATTAATGTTACTCAAAAAACAAAAAAGAAAATTCCTCACTTATCTTGACTAAATTACTTTTGTAACCTCAGTCTATATTTTATTTGGCTGTTGTTATTATAGTAGCACTGACTACTATAATAGCAACGTGCCTCTGTGTATGCGATTATTTCGGAGATGCGTTCACATCATTTATTCGAATAGGTCTTTTATTTTAATCTTCAGTTTAATAAAACCTAAACAGAAAAAAAGAAATAGTAGCACTGCACATGTTTCTGGATATTTATTTAAATAGACTGTATAATGATGAAAAACATGATAGTTATACCAAATTCCTTCACAGCATACAGCGCACATAGTGCCCTATTTTAAAATATTTTAAAACAGTGTATACAGTATAATTATATATAATTACGCTGAGATAGAGCACTATACATTTTTAATTCATTTGCAACAAAACTATTTGTCTGTTCTTGCAAACAGATAAAGACAAATAGGCCTATAGTGCTTTCAGCTCGCCCCTCAACATGCACGCGTCTCTGCACACAGCAGTGTTTCGTCACTAAATTAATGTCATTCACTGGCCCATTTATAAAAGTTTCAATAAAAAGTTTCTTCAGTTTTTTTATTTCTGCAGCATTCATATGTAGTATATACTGTTGTTGTTGTTGTTGTTGTTGTTGTTTTTAAATGCATACAGCATCAAGTTTGACAGTTGAGGCAAATTATATAAACACTGCTTTAAAAAAGTATTTTTTTTTTTCTTGTGCTTGCAATTCCTTGACAGTCACAGATCAGATGGACTTCTGGAAGGAGGGTGCAAACAGGGGCGTCGTAGTTGGGGGAAAAGGGGGACTAAATTACCAGGGCCCCAAGTGTGGGGAGGGCCCCCGAGGATCAACCCCCCCCCCCGGAACGTAGTACAGCAGGCCCCTTAGCTGAGTCAGTGCACAGGGCCCAGAACGACACAGCGACGCCCCTGGGTGCAAACAACAAGCATCAGCCCGAATCCCATTCTGCCGTTTCTCATCATAGAGCTTGTCAACTTCGAATCAAAATTACTAAAATTTAACACAGCACAAAAACATTTTTACTGTATGATTTTATTTTATTTACACTACCAGACAAAGCTTTTGAACGGTAAAATTTTAAATGTTTTTAAAGTAGGTCTCTTCTGCTCACTAAGCCTACATTTATTTGATCCAAAGTCCAGCAAAAACAGTACACTTTTGAACCATTTTTATTATTTAAAATAACAATGATATATAACAATGATAAATAAATATTCTTTTTGAATATATTTAAAAATGTAATTTATTCCTGTCATCAAAGCTAAATTTTTAGCATCATTACTGCAGTCACATGATCCTTCAGAAATTATTATTAATTATAATTATCTGATTTTCTGCTCAAACACTATTATCATGATGTTGCTGAAAGTACAATAATGCTAAAAACTGCTATGTAGATTTTTTTTCAGGTTTCTTTGATGAATAGCATTTATCTGAAATATAAATCGTTTGTAACATTATGAATGTCTTTTATCATCATTTTTGATCAATTTAAATCATCCTTGCTTATTTTTCTATTCATCAAAGAATCCTGAAAAATGTAAAAAATTAAATAAAATGTTTTTCAGCATAATAGAATGCTTTTTGAAGGATCATGTGATACTAAAGACGAGTAAAATTCAGCTTTGATCAAAGGAACAATTAAATTGTAAAATATATTCAAATAGCAGTTAATTTTTATAATTTATCACAATTTTACTGCTTAATGCAGGCTTGGTGAGCAGAAGAGAATTCTTTAAAAAAAATCTTATGACTGGTAGTGTACTTATTTTTGCTTTTCAGTATGTGTATGTTTGCCATGATACAAAGTCTCCAGGGGACTGTGGTGATGCCCTTTTTTCTGCTGTATCCTAGAGGTCAACATTTGTAATTTGTACTTTTAAAAAGAAAATGTTCAACAATTAAAAAGAATATTATCAGAACTAATGCTTATGAGTTGTTGTGATTTTATGGGGTTGGGGTGGTCAAAATCTTGAATTACAGTGCTGTACGACAATTAGATTGTTTTTACAGGTAAAAAATAAATGAAAATAAACTCAGTAGTACTGATACTGTAATTGAAAATACAGTAAAATACTGTAATTGAAGATACAGTAAAAGCACTGTAAATGGAATTACAGTAAAAATACTGTAAATGAAATTACAGTAAAGACCTTTTAGTACTGTAAATACACTTAAAGTAAATGTACTGTAAAATTTACAGCAAACTTTTTACAGTGTGCATATTCCAGGTGCTGGTCCAAAATGTAGGCCACCTTTGCTCACTATCCAATTTGTTACAGAATGAAATTTGTTCCCTGAAAAAAACAAGAAAAAAATATGTTGGTTCCGTGTAGTCGGACGCGAGCGGCGCTACGTGACAAAGGAACCCATTATAATCCGTGATACTATCCACAATAGATGCTGGACAGTAAACTGATGCCCCAGTATATTTCTGACGTACAGTACTCTAAGCACGCTGTTTCACTCGCGCTGTTTCTAACACGAAGGACAAACTACAGAGGCCGTTACGGCGAATACAGTATACAGCAATTTTAACAAATACAGTAATTCTCCGTATGTGGTTTTCACCAAATACAGTAGTATACAGCAATTTCAAAAATACTGTTCCCATGATGCAAAGGCAATTACAGTTATTTACTATAAATGTAATTTGCTGTATTATACTGGGTGATATACAGTAAAAAAACTGTAGAAATTACAGAAATGTCTAACAGTGTACATAATTTACATTATCTTAAGCAACACAAGCAATACAAGTCTTAATACCCAGAGTTTCCTTTAAGGCTTAGAGGGAAAAGTGGGGTGATTTTTGCCAGGGGGGAAGTAGTTCCACCCCTTGTTTCTAGAAAACCATAGAAGAAATTGGTCAAGTGACCACATGCTTTTTAAGAGCCATTCAATTTACCTATCCCCCAAAGACGAGAGACACATGGCATGAGGGCTAAGCACATTTTAGCTCAAAAAACTGTTTTTTTTTTTTGCATTTTAAAGTAAAATTTATATGATCAAGTTTTTTTGATTGTTACGTCTGAGCAATTATAGACACGTTTGAAAATATTTCACTTTTTTTTTAAGTGGCCTAAGTCACAATGGGATGTTCAGAAATGTTCAAAAGAAAGTAACTTATTTCCTATATGTTACATAATTGACAGACAGCGTTCTAATTATTCACAAATATCATATATTGTGTATTTGAGTTTTTTTTTGTTTTCTGAAAAAGTAGAAAATATGACATGACAAAAGTTTAATAGGGTAACGATATCTAAATAAACCTAAATTAGCAATTTTGTATTGAATTTGTCTTTTTGACAAATTCAAAAAGACAAAGAACAAATTCATGTTCTTTTTAAGTTAAATAATCACTGGCACAATTTACCCCAATGTATTCTCCCCAAAGGCACAACTTACCCCACACTGGGGGCAAGTTGTGCCACGAGACCACTTTTTTTCTGAAAGCTATAATTCTGAATCAGTTTATTTCAGATCCAAAGTTATTGTTCCCGAGGATGCACCACATCCTGAAATATATGTACATGCTTAAGTAAGGGATTACTGTCATGGCTTCACTATAAAGTCACTTTGAGTAAAAACTGGCATAACTCTCCCCACTTTCCCTATAGTGAACTATTAAAATTAGGATAAGCATGAACAAAGCAAATAAGAGCAGCCTAACGGCTATGTTAATGATGCATTGAAATGGAACTAAAGTGTAATGGCAGTTAAGTGAGTTTTTGATGGATTTAGTGAAGTTCGTGTAGAGAAGGATTTTTTAGAAGAACTGATCAGAATGAAAACGGAAAACTTTCACATATTCTCCATTAAAATACCTTCAAAATGATATATGACTTGTTGGAATCGGACAAAAAATGACAGCTTTTTGAAGGCGATAGTTAAACTTTAATCGAGTTAAAGTTTTCTGAAGGTTCCAAAGCAAAATCATCAAGAACGTTGCATATTTCCCTCCAGTTCTTTTCTTAATAATGATTACTATATTATTAATCACAATATAGCTTTTTCATTTTACCTTTGGTATTAAAAATAAGAACAAAGATGCAAATAAACAGTAGTTTAACAAGAGCAGTGAGTGATTCCATCTTTTTTTATGTTTTTGATTAACATTGACAGATCTATATTAAGACCTACTGTAATGCATGGATTTAATATAATGTTACTAGGGCTGTCAATCAATTAAAATGTGTAATTGCTATTAATCGCATGGTTGTCATGAGTTAACTCACGATTAATCGCACATTTTTATCTGTTCTAAATGTTCCTTTAAATTAATACTTTTAAAAGTTTTTAATACTCTAATCAACACTGGCATGGACAAATGCTTTAAGCAAATATGTGTTTATTATTAGTGAAACCATACTCCACATTGAAGATGAAGACTAGACATGTTTCAGAGGTCATAGATGTTTTTCAAATAACTTGTTCATGGGGGAAAAAGAACATAGAAATACCAGGTTCCTATTACTTCTCTTTCTTTGCACTGAGCAATTTACTTACACAAGCCTGTTTATATTATTTGTAGGACAGGGCAGCTCACTTCATCTGAACATGCAAAATGTACATTTATTATTACATTTGTTTGCCTCTCGGTGCCCACATACTGTAAATTGATGCAGCCAAGTTCTCAACAAAACTGTTTCCATTGTTAATTTAGTATTTCTGTTATCAGACAATCAAAGGTACGGTGCCCGCCAGGGGACACCTTCGGTTCACTTATGTTTGTCGTGGCCACGACATATAAACTCGTGGGAACATGATATTATGTTGTGGCCACGAGATATTAATTCGTGGGAACGTCATATTAACTCGTGGGAACGTGATATTATGTCGTGGCCACGAGATCATTTTGTCGAGGTAACGACATCCTTATGTCGTGGCCACAAGATGCGATGATGAGGGAACGAGATCCATTTCTCGTGGCCACGACTTATTATGTTGAGGAAACAACATGCATTTCTCGTGGGCACGAGTTTTAATGCATAAACAAACCTGCGTGACCATAGTAACCCAGGATTAACCTATCAGAGATAGGTTTATTAATATTTTATTTTTAATTAAGAAATTATTATATTAATTGTTACAGAAATTAATACAATATTAAATTATTATATTAACAATGGGCGATGCTGTATATACGAATGCTGATGCTGTCTGTGCGCGATGTAGACATGTATGCATCCCACAGTCTTATTATCTCCTCTTTCCGTAATATTTGTAGGCTATTATTAGTTTATATTCGTTATTTTCCCCTTCATTTCGATCTCTTTACTTATACGTTCTGAATGTAGGTTCTATACCTGGGATTTTTACTGGAATGCAGTTCAAAGGCTGAATTGAACATATATTGTATTTTATTTAGTCTAATTAATAGACAAATATATTTTATTTAGTCTAATTAAAAGACAAATATAGTGTTTCAGTGAGAGTAAATTATTCACGTGTTTCATCTGGAAATCATTTATCGTCACACCGTAAAATAGGCCTACATGACATTTCTATTAACTGATCGTCTTTTTTCCGTATTTGTATTATTATTATCGTCATCATTATTATAATTATTATTATTATTGTATATATTTTTATTTTCATTTATATTCGTTTCACTACGTGAATGATTCATTCGTCAGTGAACAGTATAGTATTATATAGTCTAGTATCTTAGACGAAACAAAATAAAAATATGTTCAATTCAACCTTTAAACTACATTCCAGTCAAAATCAGTCATGTCAAGCATTTACAGTAGCCTATCATTTCCATATACGTTAAGTAAAGAGATGAAAATGAAGGGGGAAAACGAATATAAACGAAAATAGATAAATATATAGGCCTACAATAATGGGCTAATTATAAGAATTAATAATAATAGAAATTATTAAAAATAAAAATAAAATAAAATAGGCCTATTTTACGGTGTGACGATAAATGATTTCCAAATGAAACTACGTGAATAATTCACTCTTCACTGAAACACTATATTTGTCTATTAATTAGACTAAATAAAATACAATATATGTTAAATTCAGCCTTTGAACTGAAAAAATCCCAGTCATAGAACCTACATTCAGAACGTTAAGGAGATCGAAATGAAGGGGGAAATAACGAATATAAACGAATAATAAAAATATTACGGAAAGAGGGAGGATCAGTTAATGGACAAGACTGTGGGATAAAATGTTTCCTGTAGGGCTATTTTATTTGATGTACTTTATGTAATATTTATTCATGATAAACTTTTGAATATACTGTCTACATCGCGCACAGACAGCATCAGCATTCGCATACAGCATCGCCCATTGTTAATATAATAATTTAATATTGTATTAATTTCTGTAACAATTAATATAATAATTTCTTAATTAAAAATAAAATATTAATAAACCTATCTCTGATAGGCTAATCCTGGGTTACTATGGTCATGCAGGTTTGTTTATGCATTAAAACTCGTGCCCACGAGAAATGCATGTTGTTTCCTCAACATAATAAGTCGTGGCCACGAGAAATGGATCTCGTTCCCTCATCATCGCATCTTGTGGCCACGACATAAGGATGTCGTTACCTCGACAAAATGATCTTGTGGCCACGACATAATATCACGTTCCCACGAGTTAATATGACGTTCCCACGAATTAATATCTCGTGGCCACAACATAATATCATGTTCCCACGAGTTTATATGTCGTGGCCACGACAAACATAAGTGAACCGAAGGTGTCCCCTGGCGGGCACCGTACAAAGTAATATGAAATAATAACTGAAAAAAAAAACTGAATTATGATCATGATTCAATCGCTGAAAAGAATAATTTACAGGCATCTGGACATGAGTCACTATTCCCTGCATTATTATCGTTGTTTTTAACTTGTTTTGAACTCCCCCAATCATTAAATAAATGTTCATGTAAGAAATAACAGATTATGTTTGTGTGAATCTCATCAAGACATATTTCACAATAATGTACTTTTTATGAAGACTGCACTGCTCAGAGTGGCGCGTCTTATGCATGCATTTTGAAAATGTCAGTCAGCACGATCGCTTTGTTTTTTTAATCAGCATGGGTTTAAAAATAGAGGTCTAAAATAATTTCAATTGAACTCAGGGCTCGCAAAATTTCAAAATCTCTGGTAGCCCTTCGGGCAGGTACTCTTCAGATTTTGGTAGCCCGAAAATAATTTAACTAGCCCAAATAAGAAAATACTTTTTTTTTTATAGGCTATATATAGAAAATCAGATAGGAGTCTAAGGCCCGGTTTTGTAGATGGGGCTTAGCCTAAACCAGGATTAGGCCATAGTTCAATTAGGACATAATTAATTTTTATAACCGTGCCTTAGAAAAGAAACTATACTGGTGTGCATCTGGAGACAAAACAAAGGCATTGATATATTTTAAGATCAGTCAGTCCAAGTTTCTTTCAGTTGAAACGGCTCAGATTTACATTTAATCTAGGACTAGGCTTAAGCCTTGTCTGTGAAACTGGGGGTAAATGTCAATCAAAAATGTTTTCAATACACAAATATAAACAAATATCAAGGAATTAATTTTATTTCACTATTTGGCATATCTGCAGAATTTTTAAATATAAATTTAAGGCAATTTATGACCCTTTTTAAGAGCTGCACAAATAAAATGAACAGTATGAGTAGGACTGGACAATGTACGGTAGAATATTAAGACATAAAATGGCATGATTTATAATTTGGATACAGGTTCACACAAAAACAAAATATCGTATACAATGGAATTTCAGCCTTTATACCATTAAAAGTATATCATTTATTATATTTATTTAAAACATATATATTACTGTCTTAATTGTTTAGATTTTTAGAAGGCACATTAACTTCTTTCACATTTACAACTCTTGTGTTTTCTGCATAAAACATAGGCCGATAGTTGCAATCATTTGACCATTAACAGCTGGAAAAATGTGGAAATAAAAATTCATTCTCTGTCACTAGGGGGCGCTTTAGGAGCGCTGAAATACTACGGTTTCCCTAGTAACGGCTGTATACAAATCAGCATTAAAGGAGCGCTGAAATACTACGGTTTCCCTAGTAACGGCTGTATACAAATCAGCATTAACGCTGTTTTATCAGACATGACATGAAAATGCCAACGACAGGTTTCTGAGGACAGTCTGTTCCCTTCAGATACATTCATATAAAGACATCCGTGCCGCGTTTTGACTGTGAAATGTGCAGCGTGCATATTTATTCAATGACATCATTGCCTTTTGAAGTTTAATCCAGCGCTATCGCGATTCTCGTCTTTCCGTCCCCAAATGTGCGACCTCCTAAATTATAATGAAGACTTTTCTTATACTATTTAACATATTTAAAACTTTTTATGGCCTTAAATTTGATACAACTCAATTAAGGAGTTTTTAAAGGTCTTGCAGGAGCAGTCTACTTTATGATAGCCCGTCGGGCAGCCCAGTGACACATTCTGGTAGCCCGACTGGAAAACACAATAGCCCCGGGACGTCGGGCTAGCGATTTTGCGAGCCCTGGAACTGCATGGTTTGCGCTGTATGTTTTTGCATGCAGCCTGTGAGGAGAAAACAGTAATGTGACTTGCGATACATTTGAGTGCAGGTCAAAAATCAGAATAGCAAGTAAGAGTTAGTTCATAATTTTTTAACGGGCTGCTGGACATAAGCTCTAACATACAACAGCCTGTTGTAGATAATAACAGTATTAATAGTTTCAAGAGTGAAGTTTCATTTTGTCAAACTGGTTTTGATGCCCAAACAAATGGAGCTACATCTCTCCAAAGTTTTGTAAGCTTGATGATGCCGCTGTTTTCTACATAATAGGAACACAATGTTTCGGGGAAACGCAGAGCATTTGATGACACTACAGAGCCACCATGGTTGCACTTTTATTAGACATGCTAGGCTTTTTCCACTTTTATTATGAGCTTTTTTCAGCCTTATTATGAAGTAAATGTGCTCGTGTGCAACTTATTTACAAATGTAGAGGTCTAGAATAATATGAATGCCTGGATGCTTACAACGCTCGAGGTGAGTTCTGTGGCACTGAGTTTCTAAGAGTTTTCTTTCTCAATGAGTTATTTTTTTGCGTATGTGTGTATTGAGGGTCGGGTTGTTCTCACTGCACCACTGCAGGATATGCTGGACATTTTCTTTTTGTGCTGACCTTCTATACTTCATAATGAAGCTGGGAGAAAGTATGTCAAGACTGAAGAGACATTGTATGGGTGCTCTCAGGGGCATGTTTACATTATGGGGGGGCCTATTTTAGACTATAGGAGGGCATTATTTTGATTATGTAAAGCTCGGCAAGCTACTGGCGCTACCTGTTTTATTTTTACCGTAACACAAATTGGAAAATTAAATACTGATATGATGACCACAGCTACTGAAAGAGCTTATAGGTGGCAATGGATATAAGAGTAGGCTTAAACCCCACAAAGAGTCTAAACGCACCTGGATATTGTGTTAAATCCATGCTGAGAAGCTCTTTCAGTGGCTGTGGTGTCATGACAAGCATCGGCATGTTTACTGTACATCATTTGTAAAATCTTTAAGTAGCTGTAGTCTACTAAAAATCTCAAAGGCATCAGGGCTAAAGTGGAGAGAACAAAGAGGTGGGTCTTTAGGAAGTTTTATTCATCTGTCCACAGGCATCTTCCCATTCTTTTCTTCACTTCTTATTACTAGGAAAGCAGTGAAGACTTATATCACTTCTCTTGTTGCCCTTTGACTGAGATTTACAACCAAAAGCTGCACAACTGAGTACAACAATTTTACGTAATCAAAATAATGGCGCCCATAGTCCAAAATATGTACAAAACAATGTTTGAAGCCGTTTGAAGGTAATAAAGTCAGCAGAGTTGATTTTGAGAAAAATCGAGTTAAAGTTTTCTGAAGGTTCCAAAGCAAAATCATCAAGCAACGTTGCATATTTTCCTCCAATTCTTTTCAATAATTACTATAATATTAATCACAATATAGCTATTTTTATTTTATCTTTGGTATTAAAAATAAGAACAAAGATGCAAATAAACAGTAGTTTAACAAGAGCAAGCGATTGATTCCGTCTTTTCTTTTAATGTTTTTAAGACCTACTGTAATGCATGAATCTAATATAATGTTACACATTAGATTTTCCCCTAACCTTTACATAAACATGTAAGAAATAACAGATTATGTTTGTGTGAATCTCGTCAAGACATATTTCACAATAATGTACTTTATATGAAGACTGCACACTCTCAGAGCGGCATGTCTTATGGTGCGTTCACACCGCCCAAAACGTCAGCGTCAGTTGCAGCAAGATTACATGTAAAGTCAATGATTGAGTCCGTCAGAGGCTCTGCGGTGCGTTGTGTGCGTTGGATCCGTCAACTTTTCAAGCGTTACCTGCGTTTCAAGCGTCAATGCAGCAAACGCAAGCAACGCAGAAGTTCAGCTAGCTGAACTTTTGACGGACTTGACGCACTTGACGCAGTGCGTCAACCAATCAGAGTGTCTCACTGTAGCGACGTCACCACACGTATCTTGAATGAAGCGGGAGCAGAAAAATAACATTTTCAACAATGGAAGACAAAAGCTCATTGTAGCCGTCTGCAATCGCAGAGAATTGTATGATCCGTCCTCGTTGTTGTATAAAGTTAGGGATGAAAAGGAACTTGCTTGGATGAAGATCGCTGAAGAGATCGGGATGTCGGGTCAAATCTTTCTCAACGTAATTATTTCCCATTTCGTTAGCTAGCGAAATCATGAGAAGATTCCAAAATGTCCAGTCCCTACTAATTTGCCATGGTTTATTCAGGGGAAGTGTGCAAAAAGCGGTGGAGGAATCTGAGGGACAGAGCGTTGCCTGACCTGTGCGGTGTGAACGCACCAAAAAGCAAGCGTTGCAAGCTTCAACGTACATGTGTCAAACTAGATGCATTGGGAGCGTTGCCTGACGCAGACAAAGTGTGCGGTGTGAACGCAGCATTATGCATGCACTTTGCAAATGTCAGACAGCACGATCGTTTTGTTTTCTAATTAGCAAAATGGGTCTAGAATAATTTAAATTGAACTGCATTGTTTGTGCTATACAGTGTATGTTTCTGCATGCAGCCTTGAGGAGAAATCTGTGATGTGACCTGCGATATATTTGAGTGCAGGTCAAAAATCAGAATAGTAAGTAAGAGTTAGTTTATATAATTTTTTAAACACACACACACACACACACACACACACACACACACACACACACACACACACACACACACACACTCGCACACACACACACACACACACACACACACACACACACACACACACACACACACACACACACACACACACACACACAAACCATTTATGTCTAATAAACATTTAACATATACTGATCCTGTAGCTTTGAACAATTTGTAAATATTATGTCAATGTGTACTCTTTTACATAAAACAGAATGAATTCTTTATTTCAGTGAATGTTTATGATGTTAGGGTCATCGCAGAATGTCATCTAATTCAGTCTCTCTTTTCTCACATTCTTATTAGACTCATTTCTCTTTGAAAAGCGGTGTTGCCTGATCTAAGTAGCTTATTGTGTGTGTGTTTTTGTGTGGCTTTCAAACAGGAAATCATTTCAGTTTTAAAAACATAATATCTTCAACAGGCAGCTGGACATAAGCTCTAACATATAACAGCCTGTTGTAGATCTAATAATAATATTAATAGTTTCTAAAAGTGAAGATTTATCTTGTCAAAATGGTTTTGATGCCCAAACAAATGAGCTACATCTCCCCAAAGTTTCATAAGCTTGATGATGCCACTGTTTTGTACAATCTACAGGAACACAATATTTCGAGGAAACGCAAAGCATTTTAAAGGCACTACAGAGCCACCATGTTTACACCTTTTTTCAGCTTTTTTATGAATTAAATTTGGCTCATGTGCAATTTATTTACAAATGTTGAAGCACCATTAGAGGTCTAGAATAATATGAATACCTGGATGCTTACAACACTCGAGGTGAGTTCCTTGGCACTGAGTTTCTTGGAGTTCACAATGAGCTCTTTTTTTCTCGTATGTGTTGTTTTGTCTCACTGTACCACTGCAGGATATGCTGGACATTTCCCTTTTGTGCTGACCTTCTATACTTTATAATGGAGCTGGGAGAAGGTATGCAATCAAGGCTGAAGATACATTGTATGCGTGCTCTGTGTGAACCCTTAGTTAGATTGGAAGAGCTCTTGTTGCCTAACAGCCTGAGGTGTGAGATTTTGAAAGTAGGATGATGTTAAAGACAGATTTGTAGATTATAATCAGAGTTGTAATATGTCTGGCTCTGTTGTGTAGGTCTGTAGCGTCATCTATTGACCTATTTACATGATATGCAGAGTCTACACAGCCTGTTGGGTCATTTAACTGGGTTATTTTTAGTTTTTACCCAGGTGCTGGGTAGAATTTATGCATTTTAAAAAATGTTTTTTTTTTTTAACCCAAATGCTGGGTTCAGCTTGTTGGGTCGTTTTATTGGGTTATTTCAAATAATTTTTACCCAAGTTCTGGGTAGTTTTTCTGTAACTCAGCTGCTGGATCATTTTTAATGCTGGGTTATTTTTTTTGCACAACTGCTGGGTTGTACCTGTCTCTGACGAAACAACCCAGCTGCTGAGTTACAGTCAGAGCACAGGCTTCTTGCTTCTTCTACAGAGAGCGGTTCGCAGCGCCATTGCTTTGGTTCACTTCTTCAGTAGAATAAAGGTTTGTATACATTTTATTCCATTTATAAAGTCTTTACTCTGCTGTTATGCAAAAAAAAAAAAAATATATACAAGGACGAGATGTCAGTCAGCTGCGTCAGCAGGGGTTGCTTCAAATGATGGAAATGCCTTCTGTCTTGCATAAGATAAACTGATTTTGTCACGTGTCTGGGCTGTGGTGTCTCCCTTCCCCACCAGAGGTCACTGTCTCCCATCCTCCCGCACCCCACTCCGCTAATTGTGTACACCTGTCTTGTCACACACACCTGTCACACTCATTAGCACCACAGCTGTTCCCCATTAGCACAGTCTTTATAGTCTCCACTCTCCCTACACTCTGTCTGGTTGCATTGTTTCCTGTTTTCAGTTTGTATCTTGGATGTCTGTATTTCGTGTCTCTTGAACTCTGTGCTCTAGCCCGTCGTGTTTTGTTGTGCCGTGTTGGCCTTTCGGTTTGTTTGTTTGTTTATTGTTTTTATATTAAATTCCTCACCTGCACTTTTGGACCCTGACCTCATCTCTCAGCACCCCAAACGTGACAGAATGCAACCAGCAACAGTGGGTCCAGCGGGTGAGAGGTCTTTCGAGGCGGCGTCAGCCGCTCGCTTCGAGACCATCTACGCCTGTTTGGCGGCGATGGACGCCCTTAGTGCTGAGGCGGCGCGGACGCGCCCCTACTTTATGGCGAGGGCAGAGGCGTTTTTTCGAGGGAGGGCGTCCGCTCTCTCTGTTCCTGACGCGGAGGCGACTGCTCTCTCTGTTCCGGACGTGGCGGTGACCGTTCTCTCTGTTCCGGACGCGGCGGTGACCGCTCTCTCTGTTCCGGACGCGGCGGTGACCGCTCTCTCTGTTCCTGACGCGGCGGTGACCGATCTCTCTGTTCCTGACGCGGCGGTAACCGCTCTCTCTGTTCCTGACGCGGCGGTAACCGCTCTCTCTGTTCCTGACGCGGCGGTGACCGCTCTCTCTGTTCCTGACGCGGCGGTGACCGCTCTCTCTGTTCCTGACGCGGCGGTAACCGCTCTCTCTGTTCCTGACGCGGCGGTAACCGCTCTCTCTGTTCCTGACGCGGCGGTGACCGCTCTCTCTGTTCCTGACGCGGCGGTGACCGCTCTCTCTGTTCCTGACGCGGCGGTGACCGCGCTCTCTGTTCCGGACGCGGCGGTGACCGCTCTCTCTGTTCCGGACGCGGCGGTGACCGCGCTCTCTGTTCCTGACGTGGCGGTGACCGTTCTCTCTGTTCCTGACGCGGCGGTGACCGCTTTCTCTGTGCTGGACGCGGCGGTGACTGCTGGCGTTCCTCTGGCGGCTATGCCAGCTCACGTTCCTCTGGCGGCTATGCTGGCTCGCGTTCCTCTGGCAGCGGTGCCCGCTGACGTTCCTCTGGCAGCTATGCCAGCTCACGTTCCTCTGGCGACTGACGTTCCTCTGGCAGCTATGCCAGCTCACGTTCCTCTGGCGACTGACGTTCCTCTGGCAGCTATGCCAGCTCACGTTCCTCTGGCCGCTGGCGTTCCTCTGGCGGCGAGGCCGGCTTGCGTTCCTCTGGCGGCGAAGCCAACTCGCGTTCCTCCGCTGCACGGGCCTGGCCCGCCATCCCTCCCCCTGGTTCACCAGTCCCCCGTTCCTCCTCCCTCCAGACTTTTGTTTGGCCTTGTGGAACGTCTGGGAGCCGTTCCGTAGAGGAGGGGTCCTGTCACGTGTCTGGGCTGTGGTGTCTCCCTTCCCCACCAGAGGTCACTGTCTCCCATCCTCCCGCACCCCACTCCGCTAATTGTGTACACCTGTCTTGTCACACACACCTGTCACACTCATTAGCACCACAGCTGTTCCCCATTAGCACAGTCTTTATAGTCTCCACTCTCCCTACACTCTGTCTGGTTGCATTGTTTCCTGTTTTCAGTTTGTATCTTGGATGTCTGTATTTTGTGTCTCTTGAACTCTGTGCTCTAGCCCGTTGTGTTTTGTTGTGCCGTGTTGGCCTTTCGGTTTGTTTGTTTGTTTATTGTTTTTATATTAAATTCCTCACCTGCACTTTTGGACCCTGACCTC